>NC_041404.2:60073570-60296070 GCF_900747795.2 Erpetoichthys calabaricus | reverse complement strand
ATAGATAGATAGACAGATATGAAAGGCACTATATAATAGATAGATAGATAGATAGATAGATAGATAGATAGATAGATAGATAGATAGATAGATAGATAGATAGATAGAAATGAAAGGCACTATATAAAATAGACAGACAGATAGATAGATAGATAGATAGATAGATAGATAGATAGATAGATAGATAGATAGATAGATAGATAGATAGATAGAAATGAAAGGCACTATATAAAATAGATAGATAGATAGATAGATAGATAGATAGATAGATAGATAGATAGATAGATAGATAGATAGGAAAGACACAAAAGACACTATATAATAGATAGATAGATAGATAGATAGATAGATAGATAGATAGATAGATAGATAGATAGATAGATATGAAAGGCACTATATAATAGATAGATAGATAGATAGATAGATAGATAGATAGATAGATAGATAGATAGATAGATAGAAGGCTACAAACATTCAGACTCCAAGCGAAATGTCCAATTATATTGTTTTATATTATTTTCGCACACAGATAGATGTGAAAGGCACTATATATCTATTTGTGTAGGGAGGCAGGTGGGGCTACCAAGACATGGAGTTGAAGCAGAATCCCGAGTTATTAGCTAAAGAATCAGGCTTAAAGGACTGAATGGTCTCCTCTCGTTTGTCACATTTCTAATGCTTAGTGTTCTGCATGGACAGAGGGGGGCTGCCTCCAGGTGTACATGCTTGCCCATCACACTGGGTGGCAGCATTCTTAGGCTAGTATGCCCCTTCTTGTGCCTGCAGTGCATGCTGGGAATTGCAGTCCCAAAGGATCAGCCTTGCTGGGATCCATAAGTGCCGACAGGGGGTACTGCTGAGGTGAGCTGTCCCTACTTTCAGGGACCTTCACCTGACCTGGGAGTGCTTCCTCCTTGACACAACACGTATTTCTTTGTCAGTCATAAAAGTGGCCACCTCTGTCCAATCAGTAGCCCACCTGGAGGAGTGAAGGGAAACTGATGTGTGTTATAGTTGTGAAGTCAATAAAAAGAGATCTTTGTGATGTATCGCAAAATAAAATCGCTTGCACCAATGCCATGTTTGTTAGGTTGTGTCAAGCAAGGGTTTGGAGGCTGTAGTGTGAGGTCTGGCAGGTGCAGACGCTCTGTTTCCTTACAGGGAATCACTGGGGCAGACTGAACCTTCCATCTTGTGCTGTGTGATTCAGTGTCTTTGCCACTAGGGGGCACACTGCCTTTAATACGCAGATCTTCTTTCATTATTTTTATAATCTGCTCAGGCCTGAGGCACAGCGTTATGATCAGTGAGTGTTGTTACCTTAATATGAAGATCAGTGAGTGTTGTTACCTTAATATGAAAGGTCTGTCCTCCTTATCTGAAATAACTTCATGTTAACTTTCCACCTTATATAGCGCCCTTAGTACAGTACACAGATCGTCTTTCATGATTTTCCCTTTTTTCATGTTCTGCTCAGGTCCGAGGCATACCGCCGTAATCAATGAGGGTTGTTACCTTAATGTGAAATATCTATCATCCTTACCTGGACTAACTTTCTGTTAAGTTTTAAGCTGATATAGTGCCTTTCTTCAGACGGTGACTATTACGCTGTGTGCCTGTTGTGCCTTTGCATCAAGCCAGACCACTGAAAGCTTTTTGCTATGTTGGCCAGAAGGCAGGTCTCACAAGTATGGCCTCAGCTGCCTCAGTGCCCCCCACAAAGTTGGGGTCTCAACAGAAGCTCCATGGTCGTCATTTGCAGTACTGGTGTCTTCTGCCTTATAACATTTGTTGAATGTTGATTAACACAGGTAAGTAAGAATTTCGTTGTACATGTAACAGCAGGCACTCCATGAAACGAAAACATTCTTATTTTATGTTGTCGTCTTTTTAACTCAGAAGGCTGCAGAAGTTCCTGCCTGCTGTCTGTTGAACACGCGCTCCAAAGGCCGAGTCAGGTTTACTTTTAAAGAGACGAAGGTCGCCACCTGGTGGAACATTTTAGAATTAAACTTTTCGTCGTGGTCAGCGCGATGCTTGAGCCAAGTTTAAATTTGGAAAGCAGAGCGCCCTCTAGTGGAAAATTTCAGAATTGCATTATGCCCTCACATCAAGCTGTTCCAAGTTCAATTTTGGAGATGAAGGATTCCTTCCTGTGAGACATTTCATCTTATTTTCTGAAATCACTTGTCCTGGAGGCAGCAGGCCAAACAAGTCAGCCCAGACATTTCTGTTCTCGATAACAGATCCCAGCTCTTCCAGAGGAACAGCTTCCGAACCCTTCCATGTGTCCTCGATCAGCCGCAGGGTCTCTGCTCAGTGGGACGTTCCCTGGGAGGCTGGGTGATGTCCTTACAATATGCCCACACCACCTCAATTAGGACCTCTCAAACTGGAGGAGCAGCAACTTCCTTTCTGTCCTCATGATGTCATTTTTTCGGTCATGACCTATAGCTTATGACCACAGGTGAGGACAGAGATGCCGATGTAATCGGCCTCCACTGCACGTGCCGTACTGCTGCGTCCTGGCCTTGGATTCGGTTAACTCTCAAAGATTTGTAACGTGCCGTACAAACTGCCATGAAGGAGTAATGGAAACACCCTTTACTTGTTGATTTTTTTTATTTATAAACAGTGTGAAATATTAAAAGAGAGAACATAAAAAAATGACTATTCAAGCTCTGTGTTTCCTCCTCCTCCTGTCACAGTAACATAACAACATTTATTTCTAGAGCACTTTTTCATACAAATAATGGAGCTCAAAGTGCTTTACATGATGAAGAAAGAGAAAAGAGACAAAGTAACAATAAAAATACGACAACACTAATTAACATAGAATTAATGTAAGGTCCGATGGCCAGGGGGGACAGAAAAAACAAAACAAAAAAAAAAACTCCAGACGGGTGGAGAAAAAAATAAAATCTGCAGGGGGTCCGCGGCCATGAGACCACCCAGCACCCTCTAGGCATTCTACCTCACATAAATGATCAGTCCTCATGGTAGAAGCCTATGAACATTCGGACTCCAAGCGAAATGTCCAATTATATTCATCCATCCATTTTCCAACCTGCTGAATCTGAACACAGGGTCACGGGGGTCTGCTGGAGCCAATCCCAGCCAACACAGGGCACAAGGCAGGAACCAATCCCAGGCAGGGTGCCAACCCACTGCAGTCCAATTATATTGTTTTATATTATTTTCGCACACTAGCGATGTTCGGTCTTACCATCTGGCGACATACACAGAGCAACAATAATGCGAACAACAACAACAATGATGACGATCGCCAATAATAATACTAATCCTCAAACTGTGGCATAGAAGAGACAGACATGGTGAAATAAAAAGAAACGATCAAAACGGAAACAGGACTGTAGCTTGTGAGTGAATTGCTAAAATCCGATTTAACCCACCAAACGATGATCGCCTCCCAAATTGAGATACATTACAACTTGAGTTAAAACCCCTGCTGCTCGCCACCATTTGTGAGATTCACGCTGGGTGTGCTAAAGCAGTTGTGTGTTTTTTAGGCTCTGTAGATTGCATTATTTGGATACACGAGCATACAGTGAATAGGAATTGTGGGTAAAGATTCTTATTTAAAGATAAGTATTATTTTCTCACTTTCACTGAATTTTGTCATTATACTAAGGTTAAATTTATGTTATTAATTTAAGCGACATGTATATCTTAAAAAAAAATTTCTTGTAGCATATCACCATCATTAAAAGACACACACGCAATTAGTGGTTTAAATAGATAATTCTAGAAACTAACTTAAAGTATTGTCGATAATTTAAGTGCTTGTCTTCTTTTTCTTACATAAATGGTAAAAGCAACAAATAAAATCTACTAACCTGGCCTGATTCCTACTTATTTTCTGACATGGCATCCCTCAAGAGCGTTTTATCTTGTAAACAGACGTTGCTATAACCTGACATTCTCAGATTGTGAATTTGAGGTCCTAAATACTTTGCTGTCCCCAGTCCTGTCTCCAGGTCTCAATGTCCAGTTCTGGCAGTGATGATTCCTCTCAAAGCAAAGGGGGTCATGGGGTGCCATTTACAACTTCGCCAAGGGCAGTAAAAGTCCTAGAACCAGCTCTACTGGGACATCAAACTCTCACACACCCTTCCAGGATCTGCACCAAGGAGAAGAGCTGCTCTACTGTTCCACGTCAGGACCGAGTCCATGTTGTTCCTCCTTTATCTTTGGCCATACCATTGATGGAGTTTCACCTTCAGCACCCTTGCATATGAGTTACCTGGGAGGCTGAGGAGTGTGCCACTTCTGTAGTAGGAGCACACCCTCTGGTCATCTTTCTTAAATATGGGGACCACCATGCCAGTCTGCCATTCTAAGGGTGCTTTACCTACCTTCAATGCCACATTAAAAAGATGTGTTAATCACCCCAGCAGCTTTACCACTGCAGAGTCCTCAGACCACCTCAATGACTTCAACAACAGTTATTCGATTCCCACTCATTGGATATTTCTGATACTTCCTCCTGGCAGGAAGGCACGTCAACTGGGTTGAGGAACTCCTCAAAGTGTTCCTTCTACCACTTGACAATTTCCCCAGAAAAAGTCAGAACCTCTGCATCCCTGCTTAACACGGTCTGGGCAACGTCACACCTTCCTTTCCTGAGGTGTCAAAGAGTTTGTCACCAGAGCCTTCAGGCCATCCGATTGTCTTTCTCAATGTCCTCTCTAAACTCAAAGTTTTAACTTCCACAGTCAAGAAGGGCCGTGATTAGGGAGGCAACCGAGTACCCAGTGGATACTTCTGGACTTTTGCAGTGATCCTCTTAGCCGGTCAGCAATCCACAACCAACCAGAAGGGGCGGAGTCATTTGCCCTCATTGGGCATCTTCCTAGCACAGCAGGTGAGCAAAGAGACAATGCTGTTAGTGACTGCGCCCCCTCTCGCTCTGGAGTGGCATCGCTTACCTCCAATGAGCCCAGAACGTGATCGTCTGATACACATGCGTGACAATATATGTACACACGCACAAACTCAAGAACTGGGAGAGTTAAAAAAATTTGACATTACATGAGGCTGCTGCACATTTTCATCGGGTGCTCTTAGTCTTAGTCCACCTGTAGAAGAGCTGACAAACCTTACAAGCTCTGAATTACGTATCAAAACCAATGAACTTTAAAACAAAAAGCAAACAAATCCCTGGAAATGACTTCCCACTAAAAGTGTGCCTGCCAAAAACAGCAGATGAGCTCACACAGAGATGCCCTGGGCAGGAACACGCAGTACATGCTCTCCTGATGATGACTCCGGTTTGTACTCCACGTGTACTGTGCAAAGGGACACGTGACAGTTCTGAAGACATACAGGTCACCCTTTTGTAACTGACAGCACCTAAGTCCTCCATGAGACCGAAGAACAGCTGCAGTTCTGTGTGACATGGGGACCTCCAGTTGAGGTTGTCATTTGTTGGCTTGTCACGATTTCTCAGTCAATGGCACTTTGGACCATCTGACACACATTCTGCCACTGATCTCTTCACTGTGGTATGAATATAAAACCCTAATTCCCTGATCATCTCCCCACCTTCTCTGGCTTTGAATAGCTGCCCAGGAATTCTGGTCAAAATTGTCCTCAGCAGAGTTGTGAGTTGAGATGTCTGTGCTGTTAACTGAAGTGCTAACCGCAGGTTGTGAGGCTGAGGGGCTGCGTGTCAGAAATGGTGGTGAGCACTTCAGGGAACTGTCCTGTCTCCCCTTCCTGTTCACCCCTCTACACGATGGATGCCCAGTGCAATGCCAGTTCTTATCATCTACTGACATTCTCAGATGGCTCCTCCATCATAGCCTGCAATAATAATGGAGTCGAGTCCACAGGGTACAGGAAAGTCGTGGAGGACTTCATCTTGTGGTGCAGTGACAAGAACCTGCAACTCAACATCAGCATGACTGGTTGTGAAATTCTGGAGTGCCAAGGAGAACTCTAAGACCACCAATCATCATTCGGGGGGAGGATGTGGAAATGGTGCAGAGCTACAAGTACAAAAAACTAGTCTCAGGGTCTCCACCCCTGTCTCTCGCTCTCACCGGACCTTCTTCTCCGATTCCGTGCCCACCACTCCTGTCAAATTGCGCTCATGGAGTCCCCGCTAAGAGCCCCATCTCACTTCCCACCACTTTCAGTCGATGCGATGCGATGACCCCGATGGACTTTAGTGAAAACGTGAGCTCTGACTTCATCACCCACACACGAGCGGCCTGTAAAACGTCTCCCACTGTCACTCTGTCACAGGTCTGGACCGCCAATGTTAGAATATTTTTGTTTTGATAAACTTGTGCTGAAAATGACGGTGCAGCAAAACCGTTCTTGAAATGAGCAGACGAGTGCAGAGTGTACAATGAGTGTCACGGCTCATCTGGCTGGCCTCCAAACTCTTGCCCTTTGTCTCTTTTGCCCATTTTGACAATTATGTGCATTATTCTTTGTTTTGTTTTGTCTCCTTATATTCTGTAAGCTGCCTTTGTCATGTTCAGCGTGTTTTGTGGGTGGTACCACAAGAGGCGGGGCCACCTGCCAATCAACTCCAGGATCTGCCTGTGCCCTATAAATCTGGAGGGACTTCCACAGTATTAGTGACTGCGCTAGGGAGTTGGTGAGTTTAATTGCGTTTATTGTGATTTCTGTGAATTTTTAGATCCCTGGATTTTCGACCTTCTGCTCTGTGTTTTGGCCTTGTTTTTGGATTCTGTTTTGGGACCAGTTTGATTTGGATCATCTTCATGTTACAAGCAATTCTGTTTTGCCTGAGTTCCTCAGCATAGAACTGTCACATGACATTTGGTTAAAAGACAGTTAGAGAGGAAAACATGAAGATAAGATGAAAGACGACCCAAAGAGATTCTTTCAGTGTTTTAGTAGTAAAAGAACAGCCAAGGAGGAGGTGAAGTGCAACAGGAATAGTGAAGGGGAATTAAAAGATACACACAGTGGAATAGCAGACGCTCTAAACTCACATTTTTCTGAGGTCTTCACAAGTGAGGATGTGGATAACCTCTCAGGAGTAACAGGGACTACTAAGGACGTACTGAGGGATTTGGAAATTGTAGAGGGAGAAGAGCTGTGATGATTAAATAGGCTGAGATCAAACAAGTCACCAGGACCAGATAACATTTGCCCTTGAATTCTTGTGCACGCTGGTGAGTGCAGATAGGAACCCGTGATGTTTATTTTTAGGAAGTCCCTGTACACAGGGGAATATTGGAAGAAAATCGAGAATCTGTTGAAACAACAACAACCAGGGAGATGGACGGCAGACAGGCTTGGGCAGATCTATCACAGATGAAATTTAATGTCAGTAAATGTGAAGTGTTACACATAGGAAATAAAAATGTGAGGTCTGAATATGCAATGGTGGTGGTGGGTCTGAAAATCAAGAGTACACCTTATGAGAAGAATTTAGGAGACGTAGAGGACTCATTGCCAGACATTGTAGAGAAGCCATGAAGAAGGCTAACAGAATGTCAGGTTATATAGCGCCTTGATGTTTGCAGTACAAGTCGCAGGAGGTTCTGCTCAAGCTTTATAACACACTGGTGAGACCTCATCTGGAATCCTGGGTGCAGCTTTGGTTTACAAAAAGGACATAACAGCAGTAGAAAAGGTCCAGAGAAGAGCGACTTGGCTGAGTCCAGGGCTACAGGGGATGAGTTATAAGGAAAGATTAAAAGAGCTGAGCCTTTACAGTTTAAACAAAAGGAGATTAAGAGATGTTTAAAATTATGAAGGTAATTAGTCCAGTAGGTCAAAATGGTGACTTTAAAATGAGTTCATTGAGAACACGGGGGCACAGTTGAAAACTTGTTAAGGGTGAATTTCGCACAAACATGAGGAGGTTTTTCTTCATACAGAGAGCCACAGACACTTGGAATAAGTGACCAAGTAGTGTGGTGGACAGCAGGACTTTAGGGACCTTCAAAACTCGACTTGATGTTATTTTAAAAGAATTAAGTGGACAGGATTGGCAAGCTTTGTTATGTTGAATGGCCTGTTCTCATCCAGACTCCTCTTCTTCTTCTTTCAGCTGCTCCTGTTAGGGATTGCCACAGCGGATCATCTTCTTCCATATCTTTCCGTCCTCGTCATCTTGTTCTGTTACCCCCCATCACCTGCATGTCCTCTCTCACCACATCCATAAACTTTCTCTTAGGCTTTCCTCTTCTCCTCTTCCCTGGCAGCTCTAACCTTAGCACCCTTCTCCCAATATGTCCAGCATCTCTTCTCTGCACAAGTCCAAACCAACGCAATCTCTCCTCTCTGACTTTGTCTCCCAACCATCCAACTTGAGCTGACCCTCTAATGTCCTCATTTCTAATCCTGTCCATCCTCGTCACACCCAATGAAAATCTTAGCATCTTTAACTCTGTCACCTCCAGCTCTGTCTCCTGTGCCACCGTCTCCAACCCATATAACACAGTTGGTCTCACTACCATTCACTACGACTCCTAAATCCTTCTCATGAGGTGTACTCTCGAATTTCAGACCTCCCATTGTGTATTCAAGCCTTGCATTTGTATTCCCTGTGAGTAATTCTTTACATTTACTGACATTCAACTTCATTGTCCACAAATGTGCCCAACCCTCCTTGCTCTCCAGTTCCCTCTGTGATGATTCAATGGATTCTTACTTATCTGTCAGTCCGCCTGTCTTGTCATCATCTGCTAACATAACCAGATTGTTATTTATATTCCTATCCAAATCCATCCATCCATTTTCCAACTCGCTGAATCTGAACACAGGGTCACGGGGGTCTGCTGGAGCCAATCCCAGCCAACACAGGGCACAAGGCAGGAACCAATCCCAGGCAGGGTGCCAACCCACCGCAGGACACACACCAAACACAATTTAGGATTGCCAGTCCACCTAACCTGCATGTCTTTGGACTGTGGGAGGAACTGGAGCAACCCACGCAGACACTGGGAGAACATGCAAAACTCCATGCAGGGAGGACCCAGGAAGCGAACCCGGGTGTCTGTACTGTGAGGCAGCAGCACTACCACTGTGCCACCATACCGCTCCTATCCAAATTATTTATATTAAATAAAAATAGCAGTGGCCCCAGCACTGACCCCTGTGACCAAGTCGTGTGATGGACAGAAGACATTTTTTAAAGCTCAACTTGATGTTTTTTAGAAGAATTAAGTGGATGAGACTGGTGAGCTTTGCTGGCCTGAATGGCCTTTTGTCATCCAGATTTGATTTTTATCATCAATAGTCTGCTTTAACTAAGCATTTACTTTGAATAAAAGGTCTGCTGTTATCCAAAATGAGGCTGGGAGACCACTATTAGCAGAAACCAAGATCCAAGATCATGCCCACCTTCAGTACAATGAGTTCATAATACTGGGTTTGCTGATCAGGTGCTACACTATGATGGCTCTGGTATAACAAAAACTGTGAACCTCCGGTCTGTAGCAGCGTGAGCTCCTGTGTGTCAGTGGCGGGATTTGCATTTGCGACAGGTAAACCGCACCCTGATTGCTCAGAGTTAAGCTTATTAAATCATCAACATTTACATTTATTTATTGGACTGGCACCTTTACCCAAATCACAAGTCATTTGTACAAAACTATTTGTGTTATTCAATAATGTGACTCCCTGGCCAGTGCAGAGACTTGTTCACCATGCTGCGAAAAAGTACTTTCTCCCTTCCTAATCCCCTCTGCTAGTTTATATTTTACACAATTAACTCTTTTGAGGGCAAATTATTTTTTTTGTTTCTTTTCTCACAAGGCTTTTTTTTTAAAAAAAAGAACACCAAGCAATGGTTTAACATATCAAATCAGCAAAAAATATTGATTTTTGACAAATGTTACTGTCTTGCATGTTGTACGAGCCTGCATCCCTTATGATTTCACATTCATGTTACACAGCAAAGTCCTGTAAAGTCTGATGTCACTCAGAGCAGCCAATCGCATGACTTGCCACGTTGCACTGCTTACTATACGTGTGGCACCGGTGCCTCCTTTTCAATTGTCTGTTGCTGCACACAACACACTCAGGTTTGTGCTTTTTGTCCTCGTATGTTGCAGGAAAGTGGCGCTCAGTCAGCCTGTCTGGCACCGCTCTTTGTGATGCCCTTCCTCACTTTGCCAAAGGCACCGCAACACACTCTGCCAGCAAGCCATTGACCACCTTCTTGTGGAAATCTGCTGCTGTCAAAGTGCTGTCACTGTTTGCCTGCTTGAACAACATATAGCCATTGTAAGTGCAATCTCACGCATGCTATGGTACACAGTGTGGTACCACTTGGTGGACTTCTGGCCGTAAGCGTATGACTCCACGTCTGATCCAGTCGATCAACTCTGGCCATTTTACTGTAAGATAGATAGATAGATAGTGTAGTTGGCAGGATTAGATAGATAGATAGATAGATAGATAGATAGATAGATAGATAGATAGATAGATAGATAGATAGATAGATAGCGTAGTTGGCAGGATTAGATAGATAGATAGATAGATAGATAGATAGATAGATAGATAGATAGATAGATAGATAGATATAACTTTGTATAATGTTAACGTTTACCCCACCGGGTGCAATTGAAGAGTCACATAGTGTGGAGGAGGAACGATCTCCTCAGTCTGTCAGTGGAGCAGGACGGTGACAGCAGTCTGTCGCTGAAGCTGCTCCTCTGTCTGGAGATGATCCTGTTCAGTGGATGCAGTGGATTCTCCATGATTGACAGGAGTCTGCTCAGCGCCCGTTGCTCTGCCACAGATGTCAAGCTGTCCAGCTCCGTGCCTACAATAGAGCCTGCCTTCCTCACCAGTTTGTCCAGGCGTGAGGCGTCCCTCTTATTTATGCTGCCTCACCAGCACAACACCGCGTAGAAGAGGACGCTCGCCACAACCATCTGATAGAACATCTGCAGCATCTTATTGCAGATGTTGAAGGACGCCAGCCTTCTAAGGAAGTATAGTCGGCTCTGTCCTCTCTTGCACAGAGCATCAGTATTGGCAGTCCAGTCCAATTTATCATCCAGCTGCACTCCCAGGTATTTATAGGTCTGCACCATCTGCACACAGTCACCTCTGATGATCACGGGGTCCATGAGGGGTCTGGTCTATCTATCTATCTATCTATCTATCTATCTGGAGAGTCCATCCACATGTCCATTTTCAGGGCCACTATAGATTTGGGGACAAGGTGTGGACTCCATGGTGAAGGGTGTGCTAGTCCATTGCAGACTACATTTTCACACACACATTGGTCCATTTTAGATTTGTCCACTAACAATATAAACTCATCTTTGAGATGCAAGAGGAAAGCCTGACGACAAACCCACAGAGACTCCACATAGACAACGACCCAGCATGGGTTCAAGTTCTGGACGTGGCATCTGTGAGGCAGCAGTGATGGCCACTGCCCATCCGTGCCAGTGATACGATTGCATTTTGAATCATCTGCAGTCACACCTGCCAGCTGAAAGGTCACAGCAGTCCAGACGTGACAAGGCCAAAGCCTGGACCAGGACATGTGCTGCATACTCTGTCACATATGGTCTGATCTTGTGGATGTTGAACAGACAAAATCTGCAAGATGGGCAGACCATAGTAAGGTGGTCCATGAAGGGCAGCTGATCACCAATCACGACTCCAAGGTTGTGTACCAAGCTGACAGAGAATAGACAGGTGACCTGGGATATAAAGACAGTCCGTCATGATTCAACATCAGAGAGACATGAAGAAATTCCAGCTGACACCGTGTGGTCCTCTGGTGGGAATGACAGGCACAGCACTGATAGGAAAAAACCACAGAACTGGACGACAGGGTCTTGTGAGGAGGTGATTAGTGACGAGAGGAGAGGACCCAGCAGTGATCCTTGGGGCAACCCTGTGCTTGGCTGGTGCACCCTTGACATCCCTCCATCTTTCCATCTCTCCATGCCAGGACACACCACAGAATCTGCCCAGGAGGCAGGAGTCAAATCACCTGAGGGCAGTGCCAGTGATGCCAGGTCAGAGAGGATGGCCAGGAGGATCAGGTGGTTGAGATCAAGCAGGATGAGCACAGATGACATGTTGGCAGCCCACCGTAACACGTCAACAACAGTAAGCAGAGCCGTCTCACTGGAATGGCCGTCCATGAAGGCCGACTGATTAGAGTCAAGCAGACTTGGTTAGAAACAGGAGAGGAGAGACACGGGCCTGTGATGAGCAACTTTAGGTGGGATGAGATGGGCATCTTGAGGAGAGGAGTTATTGGGGTCTGTTTGAACAACACAGGAAAAGGGCCTGTGAAAAATTCAGAATTCACAAGTCCACCCTTTTTGTTCTCAAAAACAACTATTACAAGAAAACTTTAACTTAAGGAAAAGATTCAGGTAAGTCAACACCAGCATAAGCCTGATGATGATAAGGCAACATAACTGAAATGAGAAGGGCGAGCAGAAGTGTTGACCCTGACATGAGTGACAAGTGACATAAAAGCCACCAAAGTACATTTAAAAATACAATAACATAATAAGAGGATGATGATAAGAGTGAATAAGACATCAAATACTGATCAGAGCAAAGCTGGGCAGAAAGAGAGAAGATCAGTAAAGCAGTCAGCATCCATTCCTGATGTCCAGTCTGGGGGCTAAACCAGAATCAGCTACAGGGGGTGTTTTACAGGCCAATCCAGACACCATCATCAGGCATGAGAAGGATTTATTGTGACGACGCAACATGTCTGTCTGTCACCCGGCAGGGTCATCAGTGGACTGTCAAGAGCATATCGAGGGTCAGACGATTCGGCAAAGTGACAGTCCTGGAGACAAGACCCTCAGCTGTGAGGTCACAAAGGGCTGAAGGGGGGAGAATGGCGACAAGTTGTGGAGCATCAGCCAAGTCATTAATACAGGGGGCTGAAAGATTAGGGGGGCACAAGTGAGGGGAGTCACCTGAGAAACTGGGACAGGAATGAAGAGTCACATCAGAGGGCACACAGGCCACGTAGCACACAGCACACCAGCTATCTGTTATATAGCGCCTCTCACATCTATCTATCTATCTATCTATCTATCTATCTATCTATCTATCTATTATATAGTGCCTTTCCTATCTATCTATCTATCTATCTATTATATAGTGCCTTTCCTATCTATCTATCTATCTATCTATTATATAGTGCCTTTCCTATCTATCTATCTATCTATCTATTATATAGTGCCTTTCCTATCTATCTATCTATCTATTATATAGTGCCTTTCCTATCTATCTATCTATCTATTATATAGTGCCTTTCCTATCTATCTATCTATCTATCTATCTATCTATCTATCTATCTATCTATCTATCTATCATATAGTGCCTTTCACATCTATCTATCTATCTCTCTGTCCGTTTGGCTCTCGATTGGTGTGGTCTGGGGTGGGCGTGTCTGTGGTTTCTGCCGTCGACGGCTGCTGCGTGTTGTGAGTATCTCTCTTTTTCTTTTCCTTTTTTTTGTTTGTTTGTTTTAGTTTTACGAATTATTTTTCTGTTTTAAAAGAGGACGCGATAGCGGCTTTGCCGCTATGGCGGCGTCTAAAGCTATACGAGATGGCTTATCTCCACACAGTTTTTCTAACCTTTCCAGAAGGCACGGTGTAAGGTTGCTTGTTGATCCGGCGGTCTCGGTGGAGGCCTGCGTTATGGAGGTCGGTAGGGTGGTGGGGTGTAAGAATGTCCGGTCGGCGTCACGTATGAATAAAGCGGTGGTGATTTTCCTGGACGATGAAGCGCTGGTGCCCCGACTGGTCGAGCAGGGTGTTGTACTTAATGGCGCGCTGATATCGGTGTTGCCGCTGTCGACTCCTGCCCGTAAGGTTATTATTTCTAATGTGCCTCCATTCTTGAGTAATGAAATCTTGCAGCGTGAACTGCGCAGGTATGGTGAAGTGATGTCTTCAATTAGCATGATTCCACTGGGCTGCAGATCCCCTGATTTAAAGCATGTCGTGTCTTTTCGGCGACAGCTTTATATGATTTTAAATAACGCGACTGATGAACTTAACGTGGCCTTAAAGTTCCGAGTGGAGGGTTTGGATTACGTGGTGTTTGTAAGTTCAGAATCGATGAAATGTTTCAATTGTGGTAGAGCAGGCCATAAAGCGATTGATTGTAAAAGAGAGAATGTTTATATATGTGATGAAGAAAGTAGAGAGAGTGAGTCAGAGACTGAAGAGGAGGAGGAGCTTGAAGAAGATGAGCTGACTGATAGTGAGAATGAATTAGATGAAAAGGAAACTGAAGAGCAAATGGAGCCTGCTGACAAAGATAATGCTGCACTAGACTCTAACCAAGAGCATGAAAATAATAATGAAGGTGTGCTGGCCAAGGCTGGTGATACACCTGTTGATGAACCCAGTGTCCCAGGTGAAGGAGCCTCCGTCCTTAAAGAAGGGCGCACAGCTGAGACTGAGGAGGCCTCCACTGGTCAGGCTGCAGAGGTCAGCGGTAATAAGAATGTCACCCTGTTCCAAAATGAAGGCTGCTGTAATGATGTAACAGGAGATGATCCATCTCCAAGTGGTGCAGCTCTGCCCACTAATAATGAGACAAACTCAGACATGGCCATTGTTGATGTTAATGGGGAAAATCTTGAGTTGGGACTGGGTACCAAACAAATAGCAAGCAGCAGCAGCAGCAAGGAAATAAAAGTTTCAAAGAGAGCAGGAGTGAGTGAGGCAGCCATGATGGATGTGAGTGTGGAGTCGAGTGGGTGTAAGGAGACATCACAAATAACCACTAGAAAAAGAAAAGAAGCAGTGGAGTCCACCACGGGTGCAAAGAAGATTTTAATGTCTGAAAATCTGTCCAAACAACAAATTGTGCCAGTTAATAAGAAGGATATTGCAGATAGTGGCGATGGTGTGGAAGGTGAAAGAGAGACTGATTCTGACATTTCTGGTAACACCTTCTCAGTGTTTGGTATGGAGCCTAAAGGGGGATACAGTACGAAGAGCATCAGGAAGTTCTTGATATATTTAGAGGGAAAGAGGGGTGTTCAAGTACAAGACTATTTTCCGGACCTTGATCTCTTTTTGAGCTCAGCAAAAAACATAAAGCACAATGCAGCTAACTTAGGGTTGGACCAAAAAGAGACCACAAGGTTGAAAAATGTAATGAGCAGAGTGCGCAAGATTCTTCAGAATAAGTCCTGATGGATGGTCAAATCAAGAAAGTGAATCTCTTGGTTTTCGGGTGTGTTGTTTGTTTCTTTTGTGGTGTAAGAATGGCTGAGTTACATGTGGGGACCCTAAATGTGAATGGCTGTCGAGGCGATTTGAAGAGGAACTTGGTCTGTGATTTTTTAAGACAAAAGCACTTAGATGTGGGGTTCCTACAAGAGACCCACTCAGATCCGGAGAGTCAGGCCGCCTGGGTGCAGGACTGGGGAGGGATGGGCTTTTTCAGTCATGGCACCAGTGTGAGTGCGGGGGTGGCAGTGCTGATTAGTAAAACCTCCGTGTTAAAAATCACAAAGGTGACTGAGGTTATGGCTGGCAGACTTTTAGTTGTGCAGGCAGAGGATGGCCCCCACTCGTTGGTTTTTATTAATGTTTATGCCCCAAATAATGGCACTGCCAGGGTGGATTTTTTTGAATTATTACGGGGGATTTTGGATGAATTTAATAATAATGAGATCGTCGTGCTGGGGGGGGATTTTAATTGTACTGAGGACTGGTTTATGGATAGAAATGGGGCCGAGCCGCACTTGGGGTCAGTCCGGATACTTAAGGAAATCGTCGAGGCCTACGACTTGGTGGATGTGTGGCGCTCTCACTTTCCAGCTGACAAACAGTTCACGTGGCTCAAAGGGAGCAAAGGGCACCTCTCGATGGCCCGCTTAGATCGCTTTTACAGTCCTAAACGGCACCTAAATTTATTAACTAACACTCATATCACTCCTGTCGCTTTTTCCGATCACTCTCTGGTTTCTGTTACTTTTCTCCTCCCATCTCCACAAAAATATAAATCATACTGGCACTTCAACACGACTCTACTTCAGGACAGTCATTTTGTGAAATGTTTTAATTTTTTTTGGGAGCAGTGGAGATCCACAAAGCTGCGTTTTGGATCCCTGAGACAGTGGTGGGACATGTCCAAGGTGCAGATTCGACAATTTTGTCAGCAATACACTGAACACGTCACCAAGGCCTGCATTTTAAAAATGAAGACACTGGAGGAGGAGATCACTGAGATCCATCAGACTCTGTTAAATGGCTACTCTGAGGATCTGCTGCACACCCTGACCACGAAGAAAACAACACTACGGGATTTACTGGAGCTTCGAGCTCACGGCGCTTTAATACGTTCTCGTTTTCAACAACTTAATCATCTAGATGCACCTACAAAATTTTTCTTTGCTTTGGAAAAAAAGGAGGCCCAAGGTAAAGTTATTCATGTTCTCCAAACAGATACTGGAGAAGAGCTGAGAGAGCCGGAGGACATCCGGGACTTTGCTGTGTCTTTTTACGAGACTTTGTTTGCCGCTCAGTCTCTCTTCTTCAGCCACTCTGTTCAAAGGACTGCCTCACATTTCTGACGATTCTGCCGAATTTCTGGACAGCGACCTCACTTTTCAAGAACTCACAGTTGCACTTAATGGTCTCAATACTGGAAAGACGCCGGGAATTGACGGATTACCGGTTGAATTTTATACACAGTTCTGGCCGTTATTGGGCATGGATTTTTTTGAGGTTGTACAGGACAGTTTACAAGCAGGGGAGCTTCCGGTCAGTTGTCGGAGAGCTGTCGTCACTTTGCTCCCTAAGAAAGGCAACCTCTCCTTTCTGAAGAACTGGCGGCCCGTGAGCTTACTGTGCACGGATTATAAAATCATTTCAAAAGGATTAGCGACGAGGCTGAGAAAAGTGATGGGCAGCATCATCAACCCCTACCAGTCCTACTGCGTACCGGACAGACAAATTCATGACAACATATTTGTGCTGAGGGACGTCATATCTGCCTCGAAAGCTTTCAACCTCGATGTTGGCGTTCTTTCTTTAGACCAAGAAAAGGCTTTTGATCGGGTCGACCACAAATATTTATTCACAACTCTAAGAGCATTTGGCTTTGGTTTACCATTTGTAAAGTACATCAAATTGTTGTACTCCAACATTTTTGGAGTCTTAAAAATCAATGGGGTGTTAAGCCGGCCATTCGCTGTGACCAGGGGGATTCGTCAGGGGTGTCCTTTGTCGGGGATGTTATACTCCATCTCCATTGAACCTTTTCTTAGACAGCTTGAGAAACACCTGCAGGGATTTACAATTCCATTGTGTAAAAATCTAACTTTTAAATTTCTGGCCTATGCAGATGACGTCGTGGTGTTTGTAAATTCTGATGAAGACGTCTCTGCTGTATGTAAATGTTTAGCACTTTTTGAGGGAGCGTCTTCTGCTAAAGTTAACTGGGAGAAGGGGAATGCATATTTATCAGGGGACTGGGCACATCGTCCTCCGCCTGTCTTACCATCAGGGCTGGGCTGGAATAAGAAAGCTTTCCGTTACCTCGGGGTTGTGCTGGGTGGTGAGGACATTGAAAAAGACAACTGGGAGGGCTGTTTACAACAGATTGAGCTACGATTGTAGAAATGGCAGTGGATTGCGCCTAAGCTCTCTTTTAGAGGAAGAGTTCTTGTTATCAATAATCTCGTTGCCTCCATGTTGTGGCACAGACTGATGAGTGTTGACCCGCCATCAGGACTCTTACACTCCATACAGAAATTATTGGTTAACTTTTTTTGGAATGGAGTGCACTGGCTGAAGAAAGGGCTCATCTGTTTACCAGTGGAGGAAGGAGGACAAGGCCTGACTGATGTTTGCTGTAAGGTGGCTAGTTTCAGATTGCTAGTTTTACAGCGCCTTTTTTTCTCTTTAGAACCCCTAATTTGGAAAAGAATAGCCCTTTCATTTTTCCATAAGATTGATAATTTGGGTTTTGATGTGCAGTTATTGCTCATAGATTTGAGCAGGTTTGATCTCTCTCTGTTACCCAAATTTTATAAGGGAGTTTTACGTACTTGGAGCTCCTTTCTTCAGAGAGTGCCATCCAAGTCCCCTTCACTTTTCAATGAACCCCTCATTTTTAATTCTTTATTCACATGTCCACTGCTTTTTAAAATTAGTTTTGTTAAGAATTTGATAAAAAGTGGCATTGTGGTTGTTTCTCAATTATTGGAGGAGGACAACAAGAGTTTTAAAGATGCCAATGTGTTAGCTTCAAGGCTGGGCATTCGATCAATAAGAACTGTCAATTATTTATTATCATTTATGGCAAAAGACTTCATCAGGCTAAGGGACAGTCAGGGGAACTCGACCTCAGTGCATAACAAGGTGGAGGAGGAGGAGGAGGAAGGCTGCTTTACTGATCTGGAGGTGGAACCCAAATTGAACATGGATGGTGTGAGGGAGGACTCGATTTTAAGGCTTGACGAACAGGAAAATAATTTTTTTCGGTCTTTACCAAAAATAGATGTGTATGTATACTGCATCAAAGTTTTCCATTTTTCAAGTTTAAAAAATACCATCATGACACCCTGGACTGAAACATTAAATGTAAAAACAGAGGTCAGGCCAGCATGGAGAGAATTTTATAAACCCCCTAATAATAAGAGAGCAGGCGATTTACAATGGAGAGTTGTACACGGGGTCATCGCAACAAATGTATTTCTAAGTAAACTTCGGAGTGATGTGAGCGATAAATGTGCCTTCTGTGGGGAGAAAGAGACTGTTTATCATTTATTTTTATATTGTACGAGACTGAAAACTCTGTTGGTGTATTTTCAGAAAATATGTGAAAAACTTACTGTTTCTTTTGATGTTCAGAGATTTATTTGGGGCATGAAATATAACAAAACATCAAAATCTAAATTTCAACTTTTAAATTATTTGCTTGGGCAAGCAAAGTTAGCCATTTTAAAAAGCCGTAATAACAAACAGTGTGGTACTTTACCAGATGAGGTACTGTTTATTTTCAAATTTTATGTAATTTCAAGAATCAAGCTAGAATTTACATATTATAAAACAATGTGTAATATCGAAGAATTTGAAAAAGTGTGGGGAGTGAAGGGGGTGCTGTGCTCTATTGAGGAGGGGCAACTAAAAATAAATTTGGAATAACTTGGAAGACCTGGTGTGAAAATTGTAATGTTTAAATGTTAGAAGGATTAGCTGGAGTGCTGAATACTAAATACAGACGTGTGTACTTAATGTGTGGAGAATGGGGAGTAGTGGAGGAGTAATGACATTGTTATATGAAAAAATTATTTGTATTGATGTGTTCATGTCTTCTGTTTATTGTGCACAATAAAGTTTATATTAAAAAATTAAATAAATTATCTATCTATCTATCATATAGTGCCTTTCACATCTATCTATCTATCTATCTATCTATCTATCTATCTATCTATCTATCTATCTATCTATTATATAGTGCCTTTCCTATCTATCTATCTATCTATCTATCTATCTATCTATCTATCTATCTATCTATCTATCTATCTATCTATCTATCTATCTATTATATAGTGCCTTTCCTATCTATCTATCTATCTATCTATCTATCTATCTATCTATCTATCTATCTATCTATCTATCTATCTATCTATCTATCTATCTATCTATCTGTGTGACGTGTGTATCTCCAAGGCCTTTCTTAATTTAATATAGTTTTGAATATTAAGTAATTGGGAGGATCAATACCTGCAAGGCTTTTTTTTTTTTACATTTGTTACCCAGATGTGCCACCTCATAAATCGAGG
This sequence comes from Erpetoichthys calabaricus, assembly GCF_900747795.2. NCBI lineage: Eukaryota > Metazoa > Chordata > Cladistia > Polypteriformes > Polypteridae > Erpetoichthys > Erpetoichthys calabaricus. The sequence goes on along the minus strand of NC_041404.2, from coordinate 60,276,299 downwards.
GCACCAGCATGTTGGGCAGCCAGTCTGACACACACACACACACGCCAGTGAGACAAGTCGAGATGTCTGCCATGCGCATCCTGCTGCTGTGCGTCGCCTTCATTTGCCTCTCAGGTGAGATTCCTGCTTATTCAGTGTGTCTTTCCCACAGTCGCCAGTTTTGTGACAAACTGGTAAAAGTGATTAGGAAAAATTAGCTTTAAGAAGATTTAAGGGGAATGAATTCAATTAATTTTTTCAACTTTAACTCCAATTTGTACTTGTGTGAGTTTTGTTACTGATAATCTGTTTTTTGTCTCTCTATATACAGATGAAAGGCACTATACTGTATAATAGATAGATAAATAGAAAGAAAAAAGGTGCTATATGATAGATAGATAGATAGATAGATAGATAGATAGAATCTGCAATATAGACCTTAAGTCAACCAGTGCAATTTGTATATTTTGTAAAGTACTTTTATTGCTGTTTGGTTTGTTTTTATTTTTTCTCTTCTTGTCTTTTTAACTTATTCCTCACACTGAGTCGACTGCACCTTCAATTTCGTTGTTTCTTTGTAAAAGTGACAATGACAATAAAGATTCTATCTATCTATCTATCTATCTATCTATCTATCTATCTATCTATCTATCTATCTATCTATCTATCTATCTATCTATCTATCTATCTATCTATCTATCTATCTATCTATCTATCTATCTATCTATCTAGAGAGTCCATCCACATGTCCATTTTCAGGGCCACTATAGATTTGGGGACAAGGCGTGGACTCCATAGTGGAGGGTGTGCTAGTCCATTGCAGACTACATTTTCACACACACATTGGTCCATTTTAGATTTGTCCACTAACAATATAAACTCATCTTTGAGATGTGAGAGGAAAGCCTGACGACAAACCCACGCAGACTCCACATAGACAACGACCCAGCATGGGTTCAAGTTCTGGACGTGGCATCTATGAGGCAGCAGTGATGGCCACTGCCCCACCATGCCAGTGATACGATTGCCTTTCTTTACCTTATCATTATGTTGGCCGCCTTGTCCACCTGCTCACTGTGATCTCCATGAGGAAATGTTAACCCCTCAGGATCACACAAGGGTTGGAGGAGAGGAGCCCACTGAGGAGTCTGTGCCTTCATAGTCCATCAGAGCAGCACATGCTGTTATGTGACGATGGCACTGGCGGATATTTTTTGTGTGACGTGATGTCTCATGTGGTGATAGATTCTTACTAAGAAGTCCTCCTAAATTCTAATTTATGAAAATGAATGAAGATTTAAGGTTATTTTAGATGTTTCACAGAGTATTCAATGATGGGTTTCATTTGCTTTCTTCCACAGTCTTGAGAAGTGAAGCAGACATGGTTCAGGTAAGGGTCTCCTCAGGTTGTCTCCTTCAGCACTCGGTGCCAATGTCCTCCTGACCTTCTGCTCTCCATTTCTGTAGCCTGACTGTGAGAAACTGAAGTCGGTTAGATGCTCACTGAACAGCCCACCCGTGTGTGCCAGCAATGGCCAGACCTACAGCAGCCCTTGTGGATTCTGTATTGTGAAACGGTAAGTGGCCAAGTGCTTTGAAACCTGCCTTAACATTCAGATGTTGACGTTTGGACAGCTAAATTCAATGTAATGTATAGGAAATCAATGCTGGAGTCTGAAGAATACCATTCTGTTATTTTATATAGCGCCCTTGCATGATGAAGTCCATCTACAGGCACAATTAAAGTTAAAACACAGCACTTTAAATGCATTATGGGCCACAGCAGGGAGGGGACCTGCACAAGGTCACACAAGGCAGGCCATGATAAGAAGTTCATAAACACACCTATGACTTATATAGCGCCTTTTGATAGTCCACTCCATCTTAATGCAGGTAGAACACAATAGTTTGAATTCTTAATTACAGGCCCCACAGTTTAATGGCTCATTCAGATCTACACAGGCAGTCCATGGTTGGTAGGGAGTGGAAAGTCAAGCTCATGACTGCATATAGCGCCTTTTCATAGTGAATTCCATTTTGAGTGGGATTTTAATAGAGCAGAAATGTTTCCTTGGAGATGAAGTGACTCACGAAGGATCACAGAAGGATTCCATTACTAGGATTGAAGCTTATTGTTTTATATAGCGCCTTTTTTACAGTTTGATGGCATGGCAGCACCGTGATTAGAGCCGCTGCTTCATGGACCCTGGGTATCCGGCTCAGATCCTAAGTTCAGGTGTTGTCATTCTGTCTGCATGGGTTAGGTGAGGTTGCTTGGTAATTCCCAACTGCCCCCAATGTGAGTGTGAGTGGGACCAGTGATGGACTGGTGTCCCGCCTTAGTGCTACTGGGATGCTCTACAGGTTTTAAAATGACATGAGGTGACCTTTTTAAAGTGACACTCATCCTGGGGCACTCTGTAGGTAAAACAGTTCATTTGTGTCCTGTGAGCTCTGGCAGGTGAATTGAGTCACTCAGGACCCCACAGTGATGGTGGCAGTGCAGACATTGTTTTAACTTTATATAGCGCCTTTAAAAGGTGAGTTCCAACCTGAGATCATTTTCAGTTACAGCTCTGTAATTTCCAGATTTCAACAATGTGTCACTGCTGAAAAAACTTACTCAGTGAGGAACACACAGGCCTCGTCACAGCAGCTCACAGTTTATATAGCGCCTTTTCATAGTGAACTCCAATGTTAAACACAGTAATGTCAGCCTCTCACTAATAGTCGCCCAACTCTCTCCCTGTAAACTTCTGGAAATCCTCTTTCTTTAGTCAAGTCTTACAAATCATCAGACTCCGGTGTAGTGAAGGGTCAGGCTGCTGTGCGTTTGGGGGGAACAGGTTAGCCGGTGGTCCGCAGTGCACTTCTGCTGTTAATCCTTTAATTCTTCCCTTTTCTGATTCTTCTCTCTGTGTTTGTGTCTGTCAGGCCTCTCTTCTTCAGTCTTCACCGGCATCGAGAACTTTCTGTCTGTAAGAGACCCCTTCTACTGGGCGGCTTTGGGAGGGTGAGATCAGAGGGGGCTTGTTGTTGTCACGTCACACGACATCACACTGGAGGGGATGTTCAAGCTGGTCACTGCTGTTGGTGATCTTGTCACCTGAGCATGTCATTTTAAAGTCGTGTCACATAACAAGACTTTTCCAGCTATTTTCATAATGTCATCAAGTTGGGGGGCCGTCGCAGCGTGGCCCTCTGATCTGCAGTCGTGTCATCTGACACCTTTAGCTTCTCAGTCCATGCATTTTGTGACTTGTGGCCTTCAACAGGTTAAACGGCCTTAAATTGTAGGGGCGGAGCCTATGTGCAGTAACACTGACAGCCAATGAGTGCCAAGCAGGAAGTACAATTCATTGAATGGTGTGACGAGCAAAAAGGAACAGGAGAGTTTTGGACCCTGCATAGAGAAGAGGGACTCGTCTGTCTGATGTCTCGTGTTTTACATACCAAGAGAAAAATCGACAAAATTAAATACGGTGGCTGAAGTCACCACACCTGTAAACATTGAGCGCAAGCAACAGCTGAGTCAGGCAGCACGTTACTGGCTGTCATAAAAAATGAAGGACATTCAGCAGTGTGGAAATGTGACACTGTGCTGGACAGTAATCACAGGGTCAAGTAAGATGACATCCCCAGAGATGTCTAGTTGTATAATTTGACATACGCAGGCAAAGAGATCATCATGAGAAGTCGGCAAGTTTGACATCCCCTGTGACAGGAAGTCGTGAAGGGTGACGTCACCAGCAAGTTCTCATCATATAAACTGACATACTCAGGTGATGAGATTGACAACCGCAGTCATCAAGTTTGACATCCCCTCTACGTAGAAGCTGTATAATGTGACATTGGCTTAATACGACATGTCCTGCGGTTTCTAGCTTTATAAACTGGTGTAGTCAGGCGATGAGATCAGCAACCACAGCCATCAAGTTTGATGTCCTCTCTGACTAGAAGTCCTGTAATGTCACATGTCCTGTAATTTCTAGTCACATACTACAGTAACTTGACATACTCAGGTGACGAGATCGACAACTGCAGATGTAAAGTTTGATGCCCCCTCCGACTAGAAGTCATGTAATGTGACAGCCCTGCAACTTCTAGTCATGTTAACCGATATCCTCAGGTGACGAGATCAGCAGCTGCAGGTTCCAAGTGTGACATCCCCTCTCAAGAGCAGTAATGTGACTGTCACCTTCAGTGTGCCTGATATTATTGGTGTGTGACTTTACTCAACATCTGTGGTCTGTGTGTTAAGTTGAGTCCAGCAAATCTCGCTAAGTGGGCCACAATGGCCTTCAGGTGAGCAGTGCGGGGGGCTCGAGGTCTGGCAGATGTTTGAGGTGAAGAAGATAAAACTTCAGAGTTCAAGTAATTCTACTCAGTGATGATGGCACCTCAGAGTGTGTGTTGATTGGCACATGTGTCACTTTGTCACTGAACTCTGTACTTGTCACAACACACATCACACAAGACCAGATGGCCTTCACATTGCTGAGGATGACTGTGATCTTTTAATTATAATTTTTCTCTATTTTGAACCTTTGCTCTCCTTCATCCTAACTTTCTATTTCTGTTCCTCACCTAACTTTTCTGTTTGTCAGACCATCTTGAGGTCCCTTTCAGTTGTTTCCATATTTCCACAAAGTGTCACAGATCTGTGACTGCGAGTGAACAGGCAGGTTTAGGACATTTATATAGCGCCTTTTCAATGTGTGCAATGAAGCAGCTTGCAGTCAGAACACGTGACCTTTCTTTTTTTTACACTCACATCACAGGCAGATCATATAATTGGCACGGTGGTCTGGCATGCCAGGTGTGTTTGGGGTCATCTGAACTTTTTAATCATTATCAGTCACTTCTGTCCTCATTCATCACAAGAGTACAATGTTAGACAGAACTTGTCTGACATAATTTGATAGAAACATTTCAGATATCCCATAATATTCTACATATTGACTCCCTGTATGCAAAGTGTTCCTTTTATTAACTAAGCTGTCGTGCTGAGTGGATGGTGGTCACCTGATCCAGGACCACCACATGTGTTGCTGTCCCATACTTGCCTCAGGTGTGCAGGTGGAGCTGAGTGCGGCTCTTAAAGTCTCCTGTGAGTGGAATGAAGGAAGCGTCACGGAGTGGACATCCTGGCTCACTGCTTATATTCTTCATATGTCTTTCCTTTACAGAAGCTCAAATAGTCAGATGTATGCTGTAAAAAATGGACTTTGTTGAATCCATGGACAGACACCTGGAGGTCTGCTGATCTTCACTCTGCTTTGCACGTCACAAGCCCCCTTTGCTCCACTGCTGACCCCTGCAGCCTTTCAATTCTGAAATAAATGTTTACTTCTGGCATGAAATCTGATCTCGGGCTCATCTTTATTGTGTTTGTGTTTATCTCATATAATATCCAAAGTGACCTCCAAATCATTGCCGCATACTAGTTCTTTCCAGATTTCCACATTGTAAGGCCTGGCGGGTGTGACAGCTCTTTTCAGCCACTGGAGGATTCTTAAGCCCAGGGCTTTTCTATTGTGAACAACATTTTGTCCACTAGATGGCATAACAGTCATGGTGGCTGCCTGGGTGACAAAGGAACTCAATGGTGAAGACTGAGTTTAGTGCCTTATGATTTTATATAGCGCCTTCCATCATGGACAACGGCAACTTCTTTCCATATTTCAATACTGCGAGGGTCAGCTGTTACAACATCATCCTCAGCTCATGGGGAGTCACTCTTTTGATGACTGAATATGACACTTTGTGACTTTATATAGTGCCTTTCTTTTGTGAACACCAGGTCTTCCTGCATTTATATTCTGTGAAGTTTAGTAGGCATATTGACTCAATGGTGATGCAAAGTCAATGCCCAGCTTTGAATCTGCGACCTTATTATTATTTTTTTATAATTTTATTAATTTTTCTGTATTAAGATCATTGACTAGTGCAGTGACCAACTCAGCTCACAGATTGTCACTGTTGGTGACAGAATGTGCCACTTTATCACTGTATACAGTGCCTTGCTATTGGTGTTCATGATAGATAGATAGATAGATAGATAGATAGATAGATAGATAGATATGAAAGGCACTATATAATGATATAATACCTTTCTGTCTTTCTATCTATCTATTGTTAATGAAGCACAATAGACAAGGAAAAAGTTTTGGGTTCCACCCTGTATATTAAGAAAAAGTCTCAAGGACGTGATGAGTGTAAAGCAGTCTCAAATGACGGAGTCCAGGACAGGACTGGGAAGGGAAAGGCAGCTGGTTGTTTTTATAGACCTCTGGAAGAAAAAAGAGGGTCCAGCGGGGACAGGTTGAAATGAGGTCAGTAAGGGGGCGTGGTCTGGAGTCCGAAGTGGAACTTGGTGGGCTTCAGGTAGGTTTCTCATTAGATGATCTACAGAGTGGGGAAGAAAAGACATCAGTGCACTTCATCAACTCCTGATGCATCCTTCCATCTTTAGTTAAGCCCACTGACTGCCTCCTGTGCGCGTGTGTGTGGCACCATCTATCTATTATATAGTGCCTTTCATATCTATCTATCTATTGTAACAGTAGGGGGCGATATTGCTCCCTTGAACCCTCAGGTACCACGCCAAACACCAGGTAAAAGTCTAAGACTTTTTATTTTTATAATAACGTGCACAAAGCACCCTCCACTCCACACTACTCATACACTATACAATAATCAATATAATCAATCACCAATACTTAATCCTCCACTCCCAGACACTTAGCCGCATTTCCTCCCAGCTCAGCTCACTCGTCTGGGGTTTCCCACAGTCCTTTATAGTCCCTGACCCGGAAGTGGTTCCAACTCTGCAGTCCATGACTTGTTATCACTTCCTGGTCAGATTAAAATTCCTTTTCTTCATCCCGGAAGCACGTTGTTCCTTCTGGTCATGTGATCAGGATGTACTTCCGGGTTATAGGGCACGTATAAGTCCTTGAGCCTCCCTGCAGCGTCCTTTGGTGGGCCCCACGGTGTCCAGCAGGGTCGGGAATAAAAACTCCATTGTCCATGATTCCCTGCCGGTCTTCGGGTTACCCCCATGCTACAGGGAGGGCTCCATCTATTGGCCTGAAGGTATTGGCTGGGATGAACAGCCAGCCATCTCCCACACTATCTATCTATCTATCTATCTACAGTGGGTACGGAAAGTATTCAGACCCCCTTCAATTTTTCACTCTTTGTCATATTGCAGCCATTTGCTAAAATCATTTAAATTAATTTTTTCCCTCATTAATGTACACACAGTACCCCATATTGACAGACAAAAAAAAGAATTTTTGAAATTGTTGCAGATTTATTAAAGAAAAACTGAAATATCACATGGTCCTAAGTATTCAGACCCTGTGCTCAGTATTTAGTAGAAGCCCCCTTTTGAGCTAATACAGCCATGAGTCTTCTTGGGAAAGATGCAACAAGTTTTTCACACCTGGATTTGGGGATCCTCTGCCATTCCTCCTTGCAGATCCTCTCCAGTTCTGTCAGGTTGGATGGTAAACGTTGATGGACAGCCATTTTTAGGTCTCTCCAGAGATGCTCAATTGGGTTTAAGTCAGGGCTCTGGCTGGGCCATTCAAGAACAGTCACAGAGTTGTTGTGAAGCCACTCCTTCGTTATTTTAGCTGTGTGCTTAGGGTCGTTGTCTTGTTGGAAGGTAAACCTTCAGCCCAGTCTGAGGTCCTTAGCACTCTGGAGAAGGTTTTTGTCCAGGATATCCCTGTACTTGGCCGCATTCATCTTTCCCTCGATTGCAACCAGTCGTCCTGTCCCTGCAGCTGAAAAACACCCCCACAGCATGATGCTGCCACCACCATGCTTCACTGTGGGGACTGTATTGGACAAGTGATGAGCAGTGCCTGGTTGTCTCCACACATACCTCAGTGCAAGACACATGACAGCCCACATGGAGTTTGCTAAAAGACACCTGAAGGACTCTGAGATGGTGAGAAATAAAATTCTCTGGTCTGATGAGACCAAGATAGAACTGTTTAGCCTTAATTCTAAGCGGTATGTGTGGAGACAACCAGGCAACTGGGCCGAAGGTTTACCTTCCAACAAGACAATGACCCTAAGCACACAGCTAAAATAACGAAGGAGTGGCTTCACAACAACTCTGTGACTGTTCTTGAATGGCCCAGCCAGAGCCCTGACTTAAACCCAATTGAGCATCTCTGGAGAGACCTAAAAATGGCTGTCCACCAACGTTTACCATCCAACCTGACAGAACTGGAGAGGATCTGCAAGGAGGAATGGCAGAGGATCCCCAAATCCAGGTGTGAGAAACTTGTTGCATCTTTCCCAAGAAGACTCCTGGCTGTATTAGCTCAAAAGGGGGCTTCTACTAAATATTGTCTGTCAATATGGGGTACTGTGTGCACATTAATGAGGGAAAAAATTAATTTAAATGATTTTAGCAAATGGCTGCAATATAACAAAGAGTGAAAAATTGAAGGGGGTCTGAATACTTTCCGTGCCCACTCTATCTATCTATCTATCTATCTATCTATCTATCTATCTATCTATCTATCTATCTATCTATCTATCTATCTATCATATAGTCCCTTTCAAATAATTTATCTATCATATAGTGCCTTTCAAGTATCTATCTATCTATCTATCTATCTATCTATCTATCTATCTATCTATCTATCTATCTATCTATCTATCTATCTATCTATCTATCCTTTCTGTCTGTTGAACCTCTGTCTGTCGATTACTCTGGTCTGGGGTGGGCGTGGTTGTTGGCGGTTTCGTTCGTGGCGGGTCTCTGTGAGTATTTTCTCGTTTTTCTTTTTTCTATCTTTCTTTACTATCAATTTGATATATACAGATTTTTTTGCTCATTTGCCATTTCTTTAAAAGTCAGTTGTGTATTGTTAGTGAGTGTTGTAATAGTCGGACGTGGCTGCAGCTCGCCGCCATGGCCGCGTCCCGAGCAAAGCCTCCGGGGCTTAACCCACGAAATTTTGAACACCTTTCTCGTAAAAACGAAATTAAAGTAGTTGTGGACCGATGGTCTCTGTTGAGGCGTGTGTTGTTGAGGTGGCGAAGAGAGTGGGTAGTAAGAACGTAAAGTCTGCCTCTCGCATGAATAAAACGGTTGTGATCTTTTTAAACGATGAAGCTATGGTGCATACTCTGGTGCAGGAGGGCCTGGTGATAAACGGCTCGCTAGTGCCGGTGCTGCCTTTATCGACTCCTGCTAAAAGAGTTATTATTTCAAATGTTCCACCATTTTTGAAGAATGAGGTTTTATTAAATGAACTTCGTAGATATGGTGAAGTCATTTCTGACTTGGTAATGATACCGCTTGGCTGCCGTTCTCCGGATTTGAAGCATGGCGTATCTTTCAGGAGACAGGTGTACATGCTACTAAATAACTTGCGCGAAGAGCTAGCTGTGGCCTTAAAATTTAAGGTAGAGGGATACGAGTATATTGTATTTATCTCTACAGAATTAATGAAATGTTTTAAGTGTGGTCAGACAGGGCACAAAGCGAGTCAGTGTAAAAGGGGTGAGATGACTGTCTACTCGGATATGCCGGGACCGTCTGGTGAACACAGAAAGCTCAATAGCACAACATCGGACAATGAAGAGAATGATTCTATATTTAGTGAGTCAGACATGGAAGATCGGAGTTATGATTCTGATGAAGCGGCTGATGATCAATGTGAAATAACAGTATTACAAGGCATCACAGTAGGCCCGGGACATGAAGCAGGGGTGCCAGAAGTGTCCAGCGGAGAACCTGCGATTGAACAAAACCAGAGGGTTGAAATGGTTACGGGAGCAACGGCAAATGCCGATCAGATGGGTGAAATTAATGGGAATAAGAAGGCTGAAGTCGGCCAGGAAGAGGTGGAGGAAGTATCTAAAGTGGCACTAGAGGTCGAATATTGTAAAGATGATTCTACTGAACATCACCAACAGACACCCACCGAGAGTGATTCCGCTCCAGAGACGAACCCAGGCGCCGCACCTTCTCAAGGTGGGGCGGAGGAGAGCGCGCTGGCTGTGCAGTCATTGACTGATGAAACAGCACACGAGAGGGGGGCCGATGGTGAAATGCTCGTTGATGAAGGTGACGGTGAACACGGTTTAGTGAAGCCGGTTACCAGGAAGAGAAAAGAGCAAACAACCAGCGGTGGACGCGCCAAGAAGATCACGAAAACTGACAGTGCAGATGCCGCCGCTAGTGATCCGCAGCAGACAGACGCCAATGACAATTCAGTGAGAGAGGAAGGAGGGGTGGACGGCAATGAATCTGACCCGTCGATCAGGGTGGATCTGTCATCTCACTCGAGCTTACACGAGGCCTACAGCACGGACAGCATTTTGCGTTTCCTAGAGTGTTTAGAAGGGAAGCGCGGGGTCCACATTGTCGAACACTTTCCTAATCTTCATTTATTTCTGAGCTCTGCGAAGCAAGTGCGGTGCCGGGCTGCTGAACTAGGACTGACCACCAAAGAGAGAGTCCGCTTAAAGAACATTATCTGTAAAGTGAAACGTTCTTTAGAAGCGCAATCATGATGGCAGTTTTAATGCGATTCCCCGTTTTTTGGGTTACCTCAGTGTTGTTGACTGCTACTTTACTCTCCTGTATAATGCCTGACTATTCCCTGTACTCCTTAAATATAAACGGCTGCAGAGATTTGGTGAAACGAACGGCGCTATTTGAGCACTTAGCGCAAAAAAAGATGAACGTGGCCTTCCTTCAAGAAACGCACACTGACGTGGCAAATCAGTCTGACTGGCACAGAGAGTGGCAGGGGGTGGCACATTTAAGTCATGGCTCCAATATCAGTGCCGGTGTCGCAGTCCTGTTTTCAAAAAGTTTTGTACCAGACAGGGCGGTTTGTTCGGAGTTAATCCAGGGGAGGCTGATGAAGGTAGAAGCACTAATGGGGGAGATGAAGTGGGTGTTTATTAATATGTACGCCCCAAACTCAGGGACTGAGAGAACTCACTGCTTCTCTGTATTAAACGATGTGCTGAAGATGTGTGAGGATGATGAGCTGGTGTTTGTGATTTTAATTGCACAGATAATGCACAGCTGGACAGGAATGGGCTAGAACCTCATCCAGGGTCCGTCATCGCATTGGGTCCTGTGGTCACCAAAAATAATCTCATTGATATTTGGAGAGATTTTCATCGGGGGTCCGACAGTACACGTGGGTGAAGGGCTCAGCTGGGCTGCTTTCTATGGCCAGACTTGACAGATTTTACATCCACAAACATCACCGTAATCTCATTACTAACTGCTCCATTCTTCCAACTGCCTTATCTGACCACTCTCTTGTTTTCCTTCGAGTTTCTGTTCTCTCTACACATTCTGTCAAGTCCTACTGGCACTTCAATAGTAATCTACTGAAAGACCCCCCACTTTATCAACTGTTTCGTGTATTTCTGGACTCAATGGAGATGCAAAAAGAAGAATTTCAGCTCACTGAGGCAATGGTGGGATTGTACTAAAACTGAAATACGCGTATTGTGCCAACAATACACAGAGCAGACCACCAGAGATGTGAATGCGGCCATTTCGGAGCTGGAGAAGGAAATTGAAGACCTTCATTCAGGTTTATGTTCTAACTTTGACGGCCACACCTTTGAGTCCCTTAAAACTAAGAAACAATTATTGTTAGACCTCATGGACAAGAAAGTCAACGGCGCACTCGTCCGCTCGAGAATGCAGTCGCTCACCCAGATGGAAGCTCCCACACAATTCATTTTTAGTTTGGAAAAAACCATTGGCCAAAGTAGGATTATTAACTGTTTAAAGAATGACAAAGGTCAGGAACTGCTGGAGCCTGAAGCCCTTCGAGCCTGGGCGCATCAGTTTTATCAGCGACTGTTTTCTGCGGACATTGCAGAGGTTCCTTTAGAGACGTCAGTTTTTCTCCAAGACTTGCCTCAGATTCCAGATAGAGAGAAGGACTTCTTGGAAACTACGATTTCTCTGGAGGACTTGACTACGGCCTTGAATGAACTGAACATTGGTAAATCCCCAGGTATTGATGGGTTGCCTGTTGAATTTTTTAAAGCCTTTTGGTTTCACCTTGGCGCTGATCTGGCAGAGGTTTTCAGTGAAAGTCTGCGAGTGGGCGAAATGCCCCTCTCCTGTCGCAGAGCGGTGATCACACTACTCCCAAAAAAGGGAGACCTCACGGAGTTAAAGAACTGGCGTCCTGTCAGCCTGCTATGTGTGGATTATAAAATCTTTTCCAAAGCCCTGGCTAATCGGTTAAGAAGAGTCATGGCGAGTATCGTGAACCCGGAGCAGACATACTGTGTCCCCAACAGGTGTATTCTGGACAACATCTTCTTGGTTCGAGACGTGATTGATGCGGCTAGACTCTTTGGTTTTGACGCTGGACTTTTATCGCTGGATCAAGAGAAAGCGTTTGACAGGGTGGACCACAAGTATCTTTTAGCAGTTCTGAAGGCCTTTGGCTTTGGACCTTCGTTCATTAGGCACATTGGACTTTTATATCACAACGTCTTTAGTGTCGTGAAACTGAATGGAGCATTAACAGCCCCTCCAAGTAACCAGAGGGATACGTCAGGGCTGCTCTCTGTCCGGTATGCTCTTCTCGCTGTCCATCGAGCCACTACTGCAGCAGCTTCGCATCCACCTTCAAGGTCTGAACATCCCTCAGTGCCCGAACTTAAACCTTAAGGTGGTCGCGTATGCAGATGATTTGTCAGTGTTTATCTGTCATCCTGGAGACATCACGGCACTGAAATATTGCCTGGATAAATTTGAGCAACTGTCATCTGCTAAGATTAACTGGGACAAAAGCAATGCTTTTTTAATTGGCAACTGGAGGAATGGGGACCTGCCAGACCTGCCTGGTGGTCTTCAGTGGAATAGAAGAGTCTTCAGATACCTGGGGGTGTTTTTGGGACAGGGAGGTTTCGCTGAAGAAAACTGGGCAGACTGGGTAGAAAAAGTTCAAGCCAGGCTGAACAAATGGAGATACCTTCAAAAGGAGATCTCCTGTCGTGGCAGGGTCCTAATTATTAATAATTTGATAGCCTCCATGTTCTGGCATAAGTTGCAGTGTGTTGACCCCCCATTATCTATCATCAAGACCATCCAGAGCATTATTTTAGAGTTCTTTTGGGATGGAATACATTGGGTGAAGCGTAGTGTCCTGTATCTGCCTGTAGAAGAAGGCGGTCAGGGACTCATTGACTTGTTAAGCAAGATGGAGGCATTTAGACTCCAAATGTTACATCGGCTCTTATACAGACCCGAGCACCTGCCGTGGAGACAGCTGGCCTTTGATTTATTTCGTAGAGTAAGAGGCTTCAATTTCGCTGAACATTTTTTCTTTTTGAACAATGCAGTGTTTGTTCGGTCTGATTTGCCAAAATTTTATCAATCCGCACTTCACATCTGGCACAGAAAACTCAGGAGGACCAGGCTAAATCTGGAGAGTACTTATTGGTTCATGGAAGAACCTTTAGTGTGGAACCCTATGTTAGAATGTCCATTATTGCTTTCCGATTTTTTTGTATCTATTCTTTTGAACAATAGACTTTTAAAAATAAGTGACCTGATTAACACACATATGAGGTGCTGGCACACACCTGCCCACCTAGCGACAGTCCTGGGCATCAGATCAATACGCCTGGTTGCACTTTTTCTCAGCCAGGTAAAAACAGCATTAAGGAGGTCAGGCGCGAGTTCTGTGTGTGCCGAATATTTCAAAGGTGAGGACAAACTAGAGGCAGAGATGACATCACCTGCCATTATCGTGAGGCCAAATGTCACTGACCACACAGACAGGCCTGGGCACCTTCTCCGTTTTGGTACTCTAGTTGAGAAAGACTTTGAACTGTTTACCAAAAAAGAACTGTATAAACTGTGTGTCAAAGTGACATTTTATAATCAAATGAAGGAGTTACCAGACACACTGTGGAGGAAGGAACTGCAGGTCTCTGAGAACATCTCACCTTCATGGAGAGCTTATTATAAACTGCCATTGCAGAAAAGACTTGGAGATCTGCAGTGGAGGATAACGCACTCGGCCTTAGCCACAAACTCGTTTCTGTTTACGATTAAAGTTTCAGAGACTGACCAGTGTCCGTTCTGTAATGTGAGAGAAACCATTTTTCATCTGTTCATTCACTGTGAACGGCTGAAGCCTTTGTTCCTGTTCTTGGACTTTCTTCTTGGTGGATTTGGTTTTAAGTTCTCTACTATTTGCTTTGTCTTTGGTATTAATTATTATCAAAACAATAAGAATAAATGTGTTATTGGAAACTTCCTCTTAGGACAAGCCAAGTTAGCAATTTTAAAAACAAGCAGAAACAAAGAGAAGAACCTCATGGGGACTGACGCTCTGCTGCTCTTTAAAATTTTAATTAAAAGTAGACTGAAACTCGATTTCATGTACCATAAATTAACAAACAATTTAGAAATGTTTAGCGACATGTGGGGGACACGACAGGTACTGTGTGCTGTGGAGGGGGGTGAACTGGTGTTCAACTGGGAATAACAAGACAGTAATGGTGGGCATCAACATCATGTAGTTATTATTGTGCGGAGTAGGAGGAGTGTAAAGGGGGAGTAAAGGTGGTCTTTGTGTCATAATGAATTATTAACTGTTAAAGTTCTTATTAATGTGCGGAGTAGGAGGAGTGTAAAGGGGAGTAGTTGGGGTCGGATGTATGGCTCTCTTGTTCATTATGACGCTTGGTTTTTTAATGTAAATTGAATGTGTATATTGTTTTGTTAATGTTTTTGTCACTGTTTAAAATAAAGGTCATTTTAAAAATTAAAAATGTATCTATCTATCTATCTATCTATCTATCTATCTATCTATCTATCTATCTATCTATCTATCTATCTATCTATCTATCGGCTCAGCACCTGCGTGTATGAAGACACTTGTGAGGTCCCCTGGTCCTTCTCAAACTTTATGGACTGCCGTTAATTGGCATCTGGTGATGCCACCTCTTCTTGGCATCAAATTTCAGTCCAGACTCTCTTCTTCTGTAGCAAACTGGCTGGTGGAACACACTGCCCACCTCCCTTCAAACTAATGTGTTGAAGAAACATTTGAAGACTTTTGTTTGTTGAGTTTCTGCCTCGAGAGTGGATCTGTTGGGCTTTCTCTGCTAGGAGTTGTAACTCCCAATGACTCATTTTGTACTGTTGTCCTGTCACATTTGTTCCCAAACAGACTGATGCCTATTCAATTATGCTGACATCTTTTGTAAGTTGCTTTGAATAAAAGTGTCTGCCAAGCAAATAAATATAAATATGAACGTAGCCTACAGCATTAGCAAGCACTTTATGAAATGTAATCAACATCTGCAAGTCACTCGCTGCCCTCTCTTAACTTCAGGACTCCACACACGTTAATCCTGAGAACGGCTCTGTGTCTTTCTCTTTGACTATATCTTTCTAAATTCTTATATTCTGGTTACTTGTGAGTGAAGTGGATGATGGTTTCATATAGCGCCTTTCAAGGTTGAGTGGAACCCTTATTTGCTGTTCCAATACAACTGACTATCTGAAGTTTTTGGATATTTTCTACCAGGCTGACACTGGCAGGTGATGTGACTCTTAGGACTGACTCCCTGATGTTATAGACCACCTTCCATAGTGAAGACCACCTCAAGGTAGTTTACAAATGCAGTATGGACATGTGACACTTGGCAGGACTTACAAAGGGGGTCACACAAGGAGTCAGTGAAGTTGAAATGTGACTATATAGCGCCTATCATAGTGATAATAATGTCGCACTTTAGACATCTTACTCTCTAACCCACTTTTTCCTGAAGTGGGTCACTGGGGGTCTGATAGAGTCTATTCTAGCTAGCATAGGGCACAAGGCAGGGAACAATCCCTGGACAGGGCACCAGTCCATCGCTCACCCCTCACCTGTACAATAGCACTAATTTAGAATCACCAATTCACCTAACTTGTGTGTCTTTGGACTGTAGGAGAAAACTGGAGGACCTAGAAGGCAACTCACACAGACACGGGGAGAACATTGAAATTCCATGCAGAGAGGAACCTGGACTCAAACCCGGGTCTCCTTACTGCATAGTAGCAGCACTATAACACTGTGCCACCGTGCCACCCACTCTAGACATCTTCCTGCACTTGTTCAGTCTGAACCCTTGCAGGTCATTCATTCAAAGTCACAGAGTGAGTCAGCAGTAGGATTTGCATTTGAAACCCGTAAACCGCTCCCTGATAGCTCAAATTGTAAACTTGTTAAATGTACATTTATTTATTGTGTTGGCACTTTTATCCAAATCGAAAGTCAGCTCTACAGTACTCTTTGCATAATGCTACAAAGTGAGCCCTGGCAGGTGAAGTGACACATTCACCGTGCTGTGAAAAAGTATTTGCCCCTTTTCTAATATCTACTTGAGCTTTAGCCCTTCTCAACTGAGAAACAGATGTGAACTTGAAAGACATCATTGGGTGAACATACCACATCTGAAAGGTACCATACATCTGTGAAGGTAAGAGATTTTGAAATGTCTTAAGTGAGATGTATTAAATATTCTTACAGTGAGGAACATACGTATTTGAACACCCTGCGATTTTGCAAGTTCTCCCACTTAGAAATCATGGAGGGGTCTGAAATTCACATTGTAGGTGACATTCCCACTGTGAGAGACAGAATGTAAAAAAAAAATTCAGGAAATCCCATCGTATGATTTGTACAGAATTTATTTGTATTGCACTGCTGCACATAAGTATTTGAACACCTGGCAATCAGCAAGAATTCTGGCTCTCAAAGACCTGTTACTCTGCCTTTAAGAAGTCCACCTCTACTCCTCTTAGTAATCTTAATTAGTAGCACCTGTCTGAGCTCTTTAAAGACACCTGTCCACCCCACAGTCAGTCAGACTCCCAACTACTACCATGGGCAAGACCACAGAGCTGTCAAAAGACACCAGAGACAAAATTGTGGACCTCCACAAGGCTGGAAAGGGCTACGGGGCAATTGCCAAGCAGCTTGGTGAAAATAGATCAACTGTTGGAGCAATTGTCAGAAAATGGAAGAGGCTAAAGACGACTGTCAGTCTCCCTCGGACTGGGGCTCCATGCAAGATCTCACCTCATGGGGTATCACAGATGATAAGAAAGGTGAGGAATCAGCCCAGAACTACACGGGAGGAGCTGGTCAATGACATGAAGAGAGCTGGGACCACAGTTTCAAAGGTCACTGTCGGTAGAACACTATGCCGTCATGGTTTCAAATCACGCATTGCAAGGAAGGTTCCCCTGCTCAAGTCATCCCATGTCCAGACCCGTCTGAAGTTTGCCAGTGACCATCTGGATGATCCAGAGGAGGCATGGGAGAAAGTCATGTGGTCAGATGAGACCAAAATAGAACTTTTTGGTCTAAACTTCACTCACCGTGTTTGGAGGAAAAAGAAGGAGGAGTTGCATCCCAAGAACATCATCCCTACTGTGAAGCATGGGGGTGGAAACATCATGCTTTGGGGGTGCTTTTCTGCGAAGGGGACAGGACGACTGCACTGTATTAAGGAGAGGATGAATGGGGCCATGTATTGTGAGATTTTGAGCAACAACCTCCTTCCCTCAGTCAGAGCACTGAAGATGGGTCGTGGCTGGGTCTTCCAACATGACAATGACCTGAAGCACACAGCCAGGATAACCAAGGAGTGGCTCCGTAAGAAGCATATCAAGGTTCTGGAGTGGCCTAGCCAGTCTCCAGACCTAAATCCAATCGAAAATCTTTGGAGGGAGCTGAAACTCCGTGTTGCTCAGTGCCAGCCCCGTAACCTGACAGATCTAGAGGAGATCTGTGTGGAAGAGTGGGCCAAAATCCCTGTTGCAGTGTGTGCAAAACCTGGTCAAGAACTACGGGAAACGTTAATTGCAAACAAAGGCTTCTGTACCAAATATTAACACTGATTTTCTCAGGTGTTCAAATACTTATGTGCAGCAGTGCAATACAAATAAATTCTGTACAAATCATACAATGGGATTTCCTGAATTTTTTTTTTACATTCTGTCTCTCACAGTGGGAATGAACCTACAATGGGAATTTCAGACCCCTCCATGATTTCTAACTGGGAGAACTTGCAAAATCGCAGGGTGTTCAAATACTTATGTTCCTCACTGTGTACTAATTTGCTAGCACTGCAATCACTACTACTGACAAGGGAGCTATCTCACACCTTATTGGGGCAACAGCTCATCCAAGGATGACAAATTTGGAGATCTGAAGAGAGGATAAAAGTAAATTGGAAAAGATTTAAATATTGGTCGGAAAGTTCAATCACTTTTTAAGTTGAAAGAACTTTGACATCTAATAATGAATTACGGTGACTTCGAGTACTGACTTAAAACCTCCTATAGCAGATGACATTAACAAAATGAAGGACTGGTCACATCTGGTATGATCAGATGGAGTGTAAAAAAGCAGGAGGGGATTTGGTGATTTGTGTGAATGAGAACTATAAGAACCATCCATCCATTTTCCAGCCCGCTGAATCCGAACACAGGGTCACAGGGGTCTGCTGGAGCCAATCCCAGCCAACACAGGGCACAAGGCAGGAACCAATCCCGGGCAGGGTGCCAACCCACCTCAGAATACAGTATATACTATGTACTATTTATATATTCTATATATATTATCTATTTATATATACTATATATCGCATTTATCTATCCATCCATTTTCCAACCCACTATATCTTAACACAGGGCCACAGGGCTCTACTGGAGCCAATCCCAGCCAACACAGGGCACAAGGCAGGAAACAATCCCGGGCAGGGTGCCAACCCACCGCAGGACGCACACAAACACACCCACACACCAAGCACACACTAGGGCCAATTTAGGATCGCCAATCCACCTAACCTGCATGTCTTTGGACTGTGGGAGGAAACCGGAGCGCCCGGAGGAAACCCACGCAGACACGGGGAGAACATGCAAACTCCACGCAGGGAGGACCCGGGAAGCCTATAAGAACCAAATCATTTAATTTTGTTGTTTTTTTTAACTATGAAGTTGAGCAGTTTTAGTAACCCAAAGTTAATTTTTTATAATGGGGCCAGTGCAATCTTAGTGCTGTTGGATGTCTAGAGCAGGGGTCAGCAACTTAAAAAACGTGGCACGCGGAGCGATTTTCAATGGCAATATAGTAAAAAAAAAAAAAAAATATGTATTTTAATTACAGCGCATGTATCAGCGCCCTCACCTACGTTTTGTGCACGTGACTCACATGTAAAGGGAACGATGTGTTCAGTGCCGGCCGTGATACGTTAAAACAAACCTTGTTATTATTATGTAATACCAGCAGGAGTACCCGGCGTTGCCCGGGAATCTATAAACGGTGAATTTCCCAAATGAAAGAAACAGAACATAGAAATAGAACAGACAGTTTTCTGATTGACATTTTATTGTAATAGGTAATGTACAGTAAGTGCTCATTCCAGAGTCTTTAGGTATACTACATTTTTTGTTTTGCCTTGTGGTGTGAACATTAACAAATTCTGAGGTTTGCCCACTGTAGAACATGGTACATAGAGATGTCTGTGTGAAAAGGATGTATTTTCCAAATTGATGCCTTTAACTTGCAGTGATTGCCCTTGAGCCTTAGTAATTGACATAGCAAAAGCCAAATGAACATGAAACTGTAGCCATTTGAAATCAAAGGGTAAATCATTCGGACTCAGCGGAATTCTTAGTATGAAAACATCTTCACATCTTGCGCAGTGTTTCAGACGCCCTTGAAATAGACTTTTTTTCTGGCATCAGAAGTGGACTTTCTAATTTTTTGTCTTTTTTTCGGTGGCATGGGTATATTAGCGAAAGGCAGGACAATTATAATGTGTTAAATGGTATTACGTACGGAATAAGCACCAAAGTGAGATGAACGTATGTTATTTACAACAAGTAAGCCAGCGATTCTCTAGAGAATCGTAAATCCAAGAATGGCAATCAGTTTCGGTTCCGTCCGATATTTGGATGGATGACACATCATGGAGGGTGGGTGCGCCTGGGGAAATGTCATTTAATTAAATAAGCATATCTGTACTAAAGCGGTCTCGCTTTGTGGAGACGTGATTCCGTTGCCTTTGCTGACACCGACGGCCGTCAGAGTGGAGCACAGCAAGTTTAGTGTGCAGGTTGTGGTGTTCGTGTGCCAGCCACGGAGTCTGGGAAGCCGCTGCGTTTGACTCTGGGGCGTGCGCCACGGCGCAGAACGTATGCGCCTCGGTGGGAAGCCGCTGCGTGATGGAATATCATGGAGGGTGGGTGCGTTCTGGGACAGTTCATTTCAACGCGCTTCTGTTGTTGGTTTTCTTCATGCAGTCGCGTGTTTGTTTTTTTTATGGCTGTGTTGTCGTATATGCGGTGGTGTGGGCGGTCACGTCCAGGTGGCTGTACAACCTGGCGTGCATGCTTCACCTCAAGTTTAGTTCACAGGTCGTAGGCATGGTAAAGTTTCCATTTAATTCAATAACCCTATTTGAACTAAAGCGGTTTCTTTGTGTGGGCGCCTTCGTTCATTGTTTATATCCATACAGGCTCGTTTACAGGTCGTAGTTTACAGGTTGTGTTGTTTGGGCGCCACCTACTGACTCTGGGAAGCCGCTGCGTTTGACTCTGGGGCACCACGCCGCAGTGCGCATGTGCTTCGGTGCGTCCGCCGCATCCGCCGTGCATAAATTAACTATGGTTTAGTAATATAGATATGTCGGAAAGCGAACAAATAGCACCAGTCAGTCAGAAAGACCAAGACTGAAATCGTACTGTGAGTCGGAAAGCTTCCAAATAGCATCACAAATATGAAAAGCCAGTCACGCGCACTGGGTCGTTCACGTTTTACATCCATATGACAGTTCCCTTCACCCGATAAAAGTAGTCGGCCTTCTCATACTTGGACACTTCCGCCATCTCCTGGCAATTTAAAGAAACATTGGTAAAGAGCGACGCACAGGGATCAAACGTGCCACTAGATGGCGCTGCCATTAACGTCTGTTGTAACGTACGGCCATCTTGTCGATGATAAGTATGGGGATGTGTGCCTGAACATTGTGTCGGTGCAAAGGTGCCCTGCGCTTCACCACGAACATTTTTCCCAACCAAACATACCCCATGACCTCCTCCTGGTCAGAAAGGATCCCCATGCCCAGTTTGGTGGCGATCGTACGCCCGGTGCAGATTTGTATGTCAGACTAACAAACATACATACACACATACATTGACTCTGCTTTATATATTAGATACTGCCCTAAAATGACTCATAAAAGACAAACACTTGATGTTCGCTCTTTTCAAGACTCTATGAATATAGATTTGTACAACAAAAGGATCATGCTGTGTGTGCGTTAGGCTGTGAAAGTGTCGTATGTCAAGTGTACAAAGACCTTATCAAACTAAACATCAGTCCACGTTTTAAAACTCTGAGAAAAGTGAAGCTATAAAAATGGCTGTTTCTGGCTTTAAGAAACAAACTACTTATTTTAGTCAAATAATTGGAACCAAAAATAAAGCCACCGAATGTAGTTATAAAAAAATTTGACAAATTCTTTTCTATGGAAATATTGAATGAGCAATAATATAAGATCCAGTTATAATGGGCTTCAAAAGTAAATACTGTTTGAATCCCATTATAACCGGATTAATTTTGATACTATATATAATAAAACTGGTAGAATTATGTCGGCACGAGGAATAACATTGTAACATAGTTTCGGCACAAAACCACTGAAAGGTTGCCAACCCCTGATCTAGAGGATGGTTTGGAGGAGTCTGTAGTCTTCTATGAGGGTTTCATCTGCAGGAGATGCCAACTGATCTAGCACTTCGAAATCAGGGTTGCTGAACTTTAGGAGGAGTTGGATGGCCTGAGTTGTGATAGAGAATTGGTGGACCTGGCCAGGGTGTCCTTTAGAGAGAGAGACAGAGAGTGCCCCAATGGTAGCACGGGATGAGATTCCAAACTAGACAGGTAGAGATTGGTGGGTCACTAGGCGCAAGGTAAAGGGTGCACACTGTCTGGTGGCATCAGCCCCAGGGTTGGAAGTGTCAAAAATTTTTCAGGTCCTCGTGGAGCTGGACGGCATCTGTGAAGATTCTGAGGTGGTGGGTAGGTATGAGGAGCCCCAGTAGGCCACCTCAAGACCAGTACCCAAAAAGAGAGAGGTAGTGATAGTTGGGGACTCAACCATTAGGGTGATTGAAGTGCAGGTTTGCTCTAGAGACGTCTCGCATGGTATGTTACCTTCCAGGTGCATAGGTGAGTGATATCCATGGAAGGGTGGATAGGCTGTTGGCCATTGTTGGAACAATGACATACATAAGGGTAGTCTATCAGTTTTGTGATCCAAATTTAAAGAGTTAGGTGCCAGGCTGAGGAGCAGAACTGACAAGGTAGTCTTTTCTGTAGCTCTGTTTGTGCCACACACCAGTCCAGGTAAGAAAGAGGATTTCAGAAAGCTAAACCTGTGGTTCAAATCTTGGTGTACGGTAGAAGGGTACAGGTTCATGAGGACTATGTAAACTAGAGAATGGGGTTGTGTGGGCAGGCAGGACGTTTAGGACAGGCCAGGTTTAGAACTGTACATGGAGGAACAAACAGTAGTGTAAAAATAAAAAAGCATGTTGATGTTAATTCTAACCCAATTTAAATGTAAAAGTTAAAATGGGTAACCCATTAAAAACAGCTTGCCTTTATGCTAGAGGTATCAAAAATAAAACAAGTGAGTTGGAGTTGTATGTAGCAGAGCATAATTATGATATTACTAGACAAAGAGCCCGTTTCGACAACGTAAGATGAAATGGGCACGAGTGGAATAGTAAATAATAAGTATGAGCACCACAAACCTGATATAGGTGTATTGAATGAATGTGTAATTAGGCCGGGAGCTGTAGTCGAAATCGCCTTTCAGGCCTCTAGAGCTTTAATTGAAGTCGCCTTTCTCTTTGCATTTTCGCGGCCGTAAATCTGCCGCCTGCCGCGACGATGGTCGAAGTCGCCTTTCTCTTTGAATTTTCGCGGCCATAAATCCGCCGCCTGCCGCGATGTCGGTCTCATAAGGTTTTTCGGGCAGCTGCGCAGAAGGCGATTGCGCATTCGGCTTCGGATGGACGTGAGTGAGTGAGTCAGTGAGTGAGGAGACTGGCAAATTATATATAAGATACTGATAAGCAGGTATAAAACACACTACATATAACATAGGTGGATTTGGAAGGTGATATATAATATATACAGTATGCATATGTGAAAGTTGTTAAATAATATTCAAATAAACATAAAGGGAACAATATAAAAGATATTCAGATAATTTTTAAAAACTTAAAAATTATGTTAAAACCTAGAAGAAATACAATTAAAAGCACTTTTACAACTGACAAAGTACGAACGTTTGAAATGCTATTTAGAAGCAGATTGAAAATTGAATCTGTGTATTATAAACTCATCAATGATAGGAGTACATTGAAAAGTGGTTTGGGGGTTGCAGAGGTTTTGTGTTTGCATGTTGATGGAGAATTGTGAATGGACTGCTGACTAGGATTAACCTGAACTGGAACTGGCAACTTCTGTTAAGAATAAATGTACATATATTAGAGTTTTATGTTTATATTGGTGTTTTATCTTGGTAGATTAATATATATTGCTCTACTTTCCCCTATTGTGTTATTAATATGTAGCCTTAGAATGAAATCTCACAGACTTACCACTGTTTATAATGTATTATTGTATATAACTTATCCCCACCTTCCCTTCTATATCTATAGGCAATTAGATGTAGTAAAAAGACAAGCAGTAGTTAAGTTACACATAAAATAATGTATTACTGATAATATTCATAAATAATAACAAAATGCAAAGTACATTTGAATATTGGCAACCATACAACCTGATTAAATGGTGATCTGTAGTTCAGGCGGCACACAGACTTGTAGTTACTGTACAACCTCTGCTCCTTAGGGACAAGCTGACTAAGATGGGAGTATTGGTATGTTACCTTCACTAACACTAAATTGCATTGTTTTGCCTAAATTACAAATAAAGACATACAAAATATTTATCAAGTTATATGTAAAATCTTGCATCACAACAATTGGTATCATCAATATTACAAAAAATTTTAAAAAGACATATGCTGATGTGTTGTGATAACTCAATACCAGATACACAGACAGGTAGATATAAAAGGCACTATATAAAATGGATAGATAGTGTGATAGACGGCTGGCAGCTCAATCTGGCCAGGACGGCCCTGAACGAGAAGAATGGAGGAAGGCAGCCTTTTAAGGACACTGCCTCCCCCGGGACGCTAGGTGGCAGCTCCTCTGGACGGTAGCTGTACCCCAGATTCCCTCTGGGCATCCTGGGAAATGGAGTCCATTTCCTCAGCCCTGTTGGGTGCCGTGGGTGCTGCCAGGGGGAGCTCATAAAGAACCTGGGGACTCTTCTTATAACCTGGAAGTACTTCGGAGTCACGAGGACGGAAGCCAATAGTACTTCCGGGCTACTTGAAGATAGATAGATAGATAGATAGATAGATACTTTATTAATCCCAAGGGGAAATTCACATTCTCCAGCAGCAGCATACTGATACAATAACAATATTAAAGATTGATAATAATGCAGGTGAAAAACAGACAATAACTTTGTATAATGTTAAATGTTAATGTTTACCTTGAAGACAGATTATGTGGTGTTTGACCCAGAAGAAGAGAAGGCTCTTCACTTCTGACGTCATGCTTCTCCCTCTCCTCGGCCCGCAGCCTCTGTCTCGGCTTCTGCAAGCAAACTCTGATTCTTAGCGCAACGAGGGAAGTCGCAGAATCAACCAGAATGTTCATAGCAAATTATTGAAAAAAACCCGATCTAAATCCGTGAAGAAGTTCTCTTGTTTGCTAGCTAAGCAGAGGTAAGGAATGCCCCCGAGGCTGGCGTGTGAGTGAGGTGGGGTGGCCTCTGTCTTGGATTTATGCAAAATAAATCGGTACCGCAAGCAAATTATAGAACAAAAAAAACAATCTAAATCCGTTAAGTAGTTCTCTCGTTAAAATTGGACAGACATACATACTGTATATACAGACAGACAGACGTTGGATTTTATATATATATATATATATATATATATACAATATATATATTGTCACAGGTGGCTGGGGGGGCGACCCAGCTGGGATGCCCCGAAGGACCGAAGGCGGGCTTACGCCTCCCCCATACCACGTGGGGGCGACCGCCCTGGTGGCTATGGGGACCATGGGTACAGAGCTTTGAAGCTCAACCCTGTAGGGGCCAATGGTCACCGCCAGGGGGCCCCCCAATGCCTATGGAGCCCTGGACCGCAGCACTTCTGCCACACCTGGAAGTGCTGGGGGGAAGAGGATTGGGGACACCCGGAGTGCTTCCGGGTACGCAGCAGGCACTTCCGCCACACTGGGGAGTGCTGGTGGAAGGTTGTCGGGAAGCACCTGGAGCACATCCAGGTGATTATGAAAGGGGCCGTCTCCCTCCGTTCGTTGGCTGGAGTCGGGTGGTAGAAGGACGAAGTGTTGAAGGAGGAAAGGAGGCGGCCTGAAGTGTGAGGCAGTGACTGTGAGAAAGGCCTGGACTTTGGGGCTTCTTTGGGATTGTGTGCTTCACTGTAAATAATAGT
Source organism: Erpetoichthys calabaricus (assembly GCF_900747795.2). NCBI lineage: Eukaryota > Metazoa > Chordata > Cladistia > Polypteriformes > Polypteridae > Erpetoichthys > Erpetoichthys calabaricus. The sequence goes on along the minus strand of NC_041404.2, from coordinate 60,250,664 downwards.
ATGGAAAATAAACGTATGTTGGGTTAGGGTTTCCACAATATATATATTGTCATGCACGAGCGCATGGGGAGCGGCTTAAGGACCCGACGGGCACTGTGACGAGTTGTGCCAGGGGACAATGGCAGGGTGATAACCTCTCTTTTTATTTCTCCAGAAAGAATGAAGCACTGCCACCATAACTGTACCCGGAAGACCATTACACACACCCACTTCCGGATTCCTTTCTTACCTTTGGTCCCTTCCCGATGACATCAATTACCCATTTACCATCACGACATCCCTATCAATTTCATCACTTCCTGTCCGTCACTATAAATTGTCCACCAGCCATTTTGTTTGTTGCTTGTCTGTACTGGATTCTACTGACAAAAAAACCTTTTACTTTGCAGTATACGGGGCCTAAAAACCCCAAACCTTTACAGCGGTCTTTGTTTTTCTTTACAATATATAGAGAGAGAGAGAGAGACAGAAACAGCCAGCCCTCCAGATCTATCTATCTATCTATCAAAAACACCAATAACAAGGCACTGTATAACCAAAGACACTAAATAAGGTGATAAAGTGGCACATTCAGTCACCAAAAGTGACACTCTGTGAGCTGAGTGAGTCACTGAACTTGCCATGGCTCACAAAAGAGAAAAATAATCACGTGTTCATGATGGAAGGCACTATATAAAATGATAACGTAGTAAATCTAGTCTTCGTCAATGACACCCTTTGTCATCCAGGGAGCCACAGTGTCTGTTAGGCCACCTAGAAAAGAAAGGCTCTGTGCAGAAATGACATTTATGAAATCCTCCTGTGGCAGGCACAGAGTCCAGCAGTGTCACTAGAAAGAGCCGTCACACCTGCCAGGCCTTACAATGTGGAAGTCAGGAAAGAACTGCGGTATGCAGCCATGATTCAGAAGTCACTGTGCATGTCATATGAGATAAACACAAACACAATAAAAATGAGGCTGAGACCAGATTTCATGCCAGAAGTAAATGTTTATTTCAGATTTGAAAGGCTGTAGGAGTCAGCAGTGGGGCAAAGGGGACTTGTGAAGTTCAAAGTAGAGAGAAGATCAGCAGACCTCCAGGGATTCAACAATCTCCATATTTTACAACTGTGATTGGAAGTTTCAAAAATCTGCAAAGGAAACACGTGGAGAATTAAAGCAGTGAGCCAAGATGTCCACTCCGCGATGCTTCCTTCATTCCAGTCACAGGAGACTTTAAGAGCCGCGCTCAGCTCCACCTGCACACCTGAGGCAGGTATGGGATGGCAACACCTGTGGTGGTCCTGGATCAGGTGACCATTGCCCACTTAGCACGACGGCTTAGTTAATAAAAGGAACAAATTGCCTACAATATGTAGAATATTATTGAATACCTGAACTTTTTCTATCTCGTTATGTCAAATAAGTGCTGGCTGATATTGTACACTCATGATGAACGAGGACAGATGTGACTAATAATTATTAAAAAGTTCAGATGACCCCAAACACACCTGGCATGCCGGACCACCATGCCAATTACATGACCTGCTTGTGATGTGAGTGTAAAAAAAGGAAGGCCGTGTGTTCTCCCTGCAGGCTCCTTCACTTCAATCACTGAAAAGGCGCTATATAAAAGTCCGAAACCTGCCAGTGCACTCCCAATCACAGATCTTCTGACCGTCATCTGTGACACTTTGTGGAAATATGGAAGTAGCTGAAAGGGGCCTCAAGATGGTCTGACGAATATAAAAGTTAGGTGGGGAACATCTGTGAATTAGAAGGTTAGGATGAAGGAGAACAGGGGTTCAAAAATAGAGAAAAAGAATAAATTAAAATATCACAGTCATCCTCAGCAATGTGAAGGCCAGCTGCTCTTGTGTGACGTGTGTTGTGACGAGGACAGAGTTCAGTGACAATGTGACACGTGTGTGCCAATCAACACGCACTCTGAGGTGCCATCATTACTGAGTAGAATTACCTGAAGTTTTATCTTCTTCACCTCAAACACCTGCCTGACCTTGAGACCCCCACACTGCTCACCTGAAGGCCTTCGTGGCCCACTCAGTGAGATCTGCTGGTCTCAACTTAACACACAGACCTGCAGGTGAAGGAGTTTGCACTTTTGTCCACAGATGTCAGTCGCTGATGTTGAACAAAGTCACACACAGATAATGTCAGCCACACTGAAGGTGACAGTCTTAAACCGACGTCACATTACTGCTCTTCAGAGGAGATGTCACACTTGACAACTACAGTTGCTAATCTCATCACCTGAGGATGTCCATTTACTGTTTATGACAGGGCATGTGACATTACACGACTTTTACTCAGAGAGGATGTTAACCCTGAGGTTGCTAAACTCATCAACTGAGCATACGAGTTTATAACACTGGGAATTGCAGGACATGTCATATGAAGCCAACATCACATTTTACCACATTCCAGTTAGAACAGACATCCATCTTTCCCATTACAGTTGCTGTCCTCATTGGCTGAGTATGTCCACTTGCTTTATACGACTAGCACTCACTGGGCATGTGACATCACACGACTTCTACTCAGAGAGGACATCACAATTGATGTCTGGGGCTGCTGATCTTATTGGCCGAGTTCACCAGTTTATATGACTAGAAAAGGTAAGGCATGTCATTTTAAGCCAATGTCACATCATGCGCCTTCTAGTTAGAGGGGAAGTCAAAACTGCTAACTGCTGTTGCTAATCTGGTGGCCGATCTCTTTGTCTGAGTATATCAGATTATACAACTAGAAATCACTGGGGATGTCAAACTGGGGATGCCACTGGGTTGTACTTCCTGCTGGTCACTCATTGGCTGTCATTGTTACTGCACACAGGCTCCGCCCCTACAATTCAAAGCCATATAACCTGCTGGAGGCAAAGAGTCACAAACTGGCTGGACTGAGAAACTGGGAATGTCAGATGACATGACTGCTGATCACAGGACTGCACTGTGACAGTCCCTCACCTCAATGACATTATGTAAATGATGCTTACAACTGAAAATAGCTGAAAATATCTTGTAATGTGACATGGTCTTAACATGACATTCTTAGGTGATGAGATCACTAACAGCAGTGGCCAACTTTGACATCCCCTCCAGTTTAAAGCCGTGTCATGTGACAACAGCAAGCCCCCTCTGATCTCACCCTCGTCTAACCGCCCTGTAAAAGGGGGTCTCTTACAGACGGAAAGTTCTTGATGCCCGTGCAGACAGACACAGCGAGCACAAACACAGAGAGAAGAATCAGAAAAGGGAACAATTAAAGGATTAACAGCAGAAGCGCACTGCGGACCACCGGCATACACAGCAGCCTGACACTTCTCCATACCGGAGTCTGATGACTTGTAAGACTCGACTAAAGAAAGAGGATTTGAGACGTTTACAGAGAGAGTTGGGAGACTTTTAGTGAGAGGCTGACATGACTGTGTTGTCACGCACGCGCGTCTAGGGGGCCGCGGAAAGACCCGATGAGCAGCGTACAACAGTCTGCCAGGGGATGGAGACGGGGCACTAACCTTTCTTTCTCTTGTTCCCGCAGAAAGCCAGACACAGCGCTGCCTTAAGCGTTCTCAGGACGCCATTTAATCCACCCGTAGCCACTTCCGCATTTCCACCCCTTCCTCTGGCCTGACTTGATGACATCATCTACCCATAAAACACCTCGGTTCCTCCTAGCATTCCAGTCACCAGCTTCCGGTCCCACCTTATTTATGTTCCCCTCTGCGAAGGGATGATGTTCTTGGTTGGACGCATGTTTGCGCGTATAATTCTTTTGAGTTGCAATGTTGACAGTATACTGGGCTGGAAACCCCAACCCTTTATGCTTGTCTTGTCTCTTATTTACAGTGTCTATAAGTAGGTATATTTTGTTGTTTTCTGCGCGAGTACATTTCATTATAGAAGTGGTGCTTCATTGGTGTACCCTTTTAAATCAACATTTTGTTTATTTATTCAGTTTATTTCATGTATGATAGTCTAAAGGTAAATATGTACGTGATTCTTTGGATTTTTATAATATATTCACTGTTTGTTCAATTGGGTTTATTTGGTCTGGATTTTTATTTTTTCTGTTTATAAAGGATACTGTCAGCAAAGGGTATCAGATTAGGACTCCGGTTCTGTCCGTTTCCAAACATATTAGAATTGAACTCTTAACTAAGGGTTAGGAGGTTCTTGTGTGTATTGGGGTCCTCACATTGTAATTAGAGGATCTCGCTACAGTTGATTCCTTATACATTCAAGTTAACTTTCTAAAACAGTAATGTCTGACCACTCAGGCGGGTTGAAAAGCACTTGCCACTTACTCTTTGTTTGCACAGAATGAGCACCTGCTGCCGTAGGTCTTGCCACTGCTGGCACATACATGTTCGTCGAGATCTGAGCACATATAATAACCCCATCTTCTGTTACAGTCAGGCTACGGAGATAGAGAGCAGAAGGTTAGGTGGATGAGCACAGCCAGGCGTTGGGAAGAAGAGAACCTGAGGAGGTAAGGGTAAGGGCTACGCCTGCTTGGCATGTCAAGACTGTGGAAGAAAAGATGGCAAAACGTGTCATTGAATGCTCCCTGAAACATCTAATAAAAACAAATCTTTGTTCATTTTCATAACTAAGCATTTGGGAGGATTTATTAGTAAGAATCTATCAACGTATCACGTATTACATTATACAGAAAACATCTGTCAATGCCATCATCATATACAGCATGTGGTGCTGTGAGCTAATGGCTACACTGATGGACTATAAATGCACAAACTTCTTGATGAGCTCCTCTCCACCAATCCTTGTGTTGACATTCCCTCCCGGAGAGCTGGTTGAAGAAACGCAGAAGCAGTTGTGCAACTAGACAAGACGGTCAGCAAAATAAAAAGGCAAGGATGCGTAATTCCATCAGTGGCAAGGTGGGGCGGTGCCACCTAGAAGCCATGTCCAGAGGAACCCCACATTGAACATCCCCCCCCCCCCCCAATGTCTGTGTGGGTTTGCTTGTCATCTCAAAGATGAGTTTATATCTTTAAGACATCTGGAAAACTGACTGGTGTGTGCGTAAATGTATTCTGCAGTGAACTTGCACACCCTCCACCATGGCTTCAACACACTTGTCTCCAAGAATGTAGTGGCTCCATGTGGCCGTGAGTCAGTCAGAAAATAGACAGGTGGATGGACCCTCTTAATAACGTCTTGATATCTTCTTATTTAATTTTTCTTCAGGGATAAAAAAAAAAGGTTATATCTATCTTTCTGTGTATTATACAGTATAGTGCAATTCACACCTATCTCTATCTCCATGGAACATTGCCTTTCAAATCTGCCTATCTGTCCATTAGATGGTGCCTTTCACATCTATCTGTCTCTATATCATTTATGTTAGGTAGAATGCCTGCAGTGGGCTGGCGCCCTGCCCGGGGTCTGCTTCCTGCCTTGCGCCCTGTGTTGGCCTGGATTGGCTCCAGCAGACACCCGTAACCCTTTAGTTAGGATATAGCAGGTTGGATAATGGATGGATGGGTAGGTAGAATGCCTAGAGGAGTCTGGGTGGTCTTGTGGCCTGGAACCCCTGCAGATTTTATTTTTTTTCTCCAGCCCTCTGGTGGTTTTTTTTTGTGTTTTCTGTCCTCCCTGGCCATTGGACACTTACTTTTATTCTATGTTAATTAGTGTTCCCTAATCTCTTATATATTTCTCTTCTGGTTCGTCCTGCTTCCTGTTCAAAAGCGGTCCCGCCCACACGCAGCCGACACAGCATTTCTCGATTCCTATTCCTGCTCTTCCAAACCCGTCTCCACGCTGCCTGAGGTCTCCCATACACCCCATGCCGCTTTTCTCGATTTCTATTCCTCCTTTGGACTACCAAGTTCCCCACTCCTCTCTCATGACCCCATTGGTGTCACATCACCGCCCTATATCTAGCCTGACCGCGTGACCTTTCACTTCAGCCATTTGTGCGCCTGGGAGTCTTTTCTATAGCCTGCTACAGAAAGGTACTCTGTCGACCATTGCCATTGGTTTCGCTCCTTTGTATTTTTGTTATACTGCGACGGTTGTTTCCTAAGCCTTTGTTATAAAATGAATGACAGTATCTTCTCTGTCGACGGGTTTTTGTACAACTGCCTGTTCCTATCAGTGGGTTATTTCTTGACACAAACGGTTGACGAAGGCAATGCACTCTCACTACGACATAGGGCAGTAGATTTCGTTGCATCACATTGGGACAGATTTGGAGACGTTCTTCCTGTTGTTCTTTCCAACGCAAGTCGAGTTACCACAACAAGTCAGGAGTACTATCAATACATGGCAAACATCTATTCTCAACTGCGTCTTTCAAGAATTATTTATTTCTTCTTGATTTCTGCAATTCCTTTCTCACCGTTTTCCGTTCCTATTCTTACACCGCCATATGCTACGGCGGGCGTCGGCTTTTTTAATTATTTACTTTGTCTTTTTTCTCTTTTCTTCGTCATATAAAGCACTTTGAGCTCCATCATTTGTATGATAATGTGCTATAAAAATAAATGTTGTTGTTGTTCTCTGTCTTGTAGTGCCTTTTATCTATCTACTAGACAAGAGCCCGTTTCGACAACATAAGATGAAATGGGCACGAGTGGAATAGTAAGTAATAAGTATAAGCACCACAAACCTGATATAGGTGTATTCAATGAATGCGTAATTAGGCCTGGAGCTGTAGTCGAAATCGCCTTTCAGGCCTCTAGAGCTTTAATCGAAGTCGCCTTTCTCTTTGCATTTTCGCGGCCGTAAATCCACCGCCTGCCACGATGATGGTTGAAGTCGCCTTTCTGTTTGAATTTTTGCGGCCGCGATGTCGGTCTCGTAAGGTTTTTCGGGCAGCTGCGCAGAAGGCGACTGCGCATTCGGCTTCGGACGGACCCTGCAGCGATGTTGGTCGAAGTCGCCTTTCTCTTTGAATTTTCGCGGCCGTAAATCCGCCGCCTGCCGCAATGTCGGTCTCGTAAGGTTTTTTGGGCAGCTGTGCAGAAGGCGATTGCACATTCGGCTTCGGACGGACGTGAGTTGGGTTACAGTGACCAAACAGTCCCAATTTTTGGATCACCCGTCCCGGCGTCCCCGAAAGATCAGGAAATGTCCCGGCCTGTGGCGTTTTCCGACAAAATGCGTACTTTTCCCTAGAGGCCTAGACCCCATTCCGCCTTTCTGATTCCAAATCATACTTTCTACCCATCATGACATGAGACGGTTAGTCGACGTTCTTTTGAGTCTGACGCCTGCTGGTGGCCATTGTTTGCAGCATGGAAACGCACGGAAGGCGAGAAAGCGGAAGCGGACGCATCGTCTGATGGTATCGGGCCGGCCGTGCCTTGTGATACGACACGTTTTGGCTATGCTACGCTCTGAGCCAGGGATTCTCTTATTATTCCTGCTCTGAACCTGATGTAAGAGCTGATGCCTGATTCTGTCATTCACTCGTCAATACGGCGTTCGAGGTGAGCCATTTTCACTGAAGTTAATGCTTAAACTTAAAAGAGTTAAACTTAACAATTTATTTTGTACGACAAAATTGAAAGGGCTGACAAAGTTTATTTTTTTTAACTTTAATTTGAGCTTTTTATTCTTTAAGTACTGCTGTACACACTTTACTGTATAGTCTCAAGTCTGCAGACTGTACTATCTGTAAATTTCTTTGTAGTTATGAATCTGATAATATTAATTTGTATATTAATAATGAATGAATAGATGTTCAAAAGTGCATTGGTTTGTGAATGACATATTTCCTGACAAGATACATGACAATGAACTGTTTGATGAGATATCCAATATCCAAAGATATGTCACTGCAGAAAAAAGTTAATGAATGGGGTACAGCAGAATTACCAATATAGAAACGATGGATGGAAATCTTTCAGCACTTTGTCAACCATTATGTTCCATGTAATAATATGAAACTCATGGCAGAATTTGCATTATGTCTTCCAGGGACAAATGCTCCCACTGAAAGAGTCTTTTCTCTGATTAACAACATGTGGACACCAGAAAAATCACAACTTAAAGTGGACACATTGAAACATATGCTGGTTGTGAAATGCAATTTCAGTGATTCATGTGACAAGTTTTATGACCTGTTATTCCAAAATCCTGATGTCCTGAGAGCTATCCACTCATCTCAGAAATATTAGTGTCCCATGATTATGAAAGTTACTCATTGAAAAGCTGTTTTTCCTTAATAAACATTGAAAAAGTGTCATGTTCAATTTCAGAAAGTATTAATAAATTATTCACAAAACATTTGTGGCACTTCTGTACTTTCACTGCGATTCCTGATTAACAACGTAAGGTTTCGGTACGTCCATAACATACAGTATACTATATAATGTACACTAATGAGTTTGTTATTTGCTCTTCAAAACAAAACATTGCCTGCATTCTCCCAGTATGTGGACTGTAACACCCGGGGAAATAAGACTATTGATTTACTGTATGCAAACGTTAAAGACGCATACAGCGCCACCCCGCTGCCTGCGCTTGGGAAAGGAGATCATAACCTGGTTCAGCTTCAGCCTCACTATAAACCAAAAGTTAGAGTCCTACCTGTAACCACACGATCATTCAGGAAGTGGACCCTGGAGGCTGAGAATACTCTGAGAGAACTTTTTGGAACTACAGACTGGGATATCCTGCAGGGATCTCATAATGAGAACATTGAGGAAGTTGTTGACTGCACTACGACTACATCAACTTCTGTATGGACATTGTAGTTCCAGTAAGAACAGTACGCTGCTATGCTAACAACAAGCCATGGATTACAAGTGACATCAGGGCCTTTTGAATCAGAAGAAAAGGGCTTTTAAAGACGGTGATCAGCATGAGCTCAAGCGCGTGCAGAAGGAACTCCGAGTCCAACTCAGGGCGGCGAAGGAGCAGTACAGGAGAAAGCTGGAGCAGAAGTTGCAGAATAACAGCATGAAGGAAGTGTGGGATGGGATGAAGATCATCACTGGCTGCAGCTCGAAGCGGGTACCACCATTGAGAGAGACGTGAAGAGAGCAAACCAAATGAACAACTTCTTTAACAGGTTTGACCACCCTAACCCACACTCACTCTCACCTCGGAGTACTGCACCCTCCACACATCCTTCTGCTGATACCAGCATAGGAGAGACATCCCCACCCATAATAACAACAGCGCAAGTGAGCAGAGAGCTGAGGAGACTTCGTGCCAGCAAAGCAGGCGGTCCAGATGGAGTATCGCCACGACTGCTGAAGGTCTGTGCATCGGAGCTGGGGGGTCCTCTACAGCGCATCTTCAACCTGAGCCTGGAACAGGGGAGAGTCCCGAGGCTTTGGAAAACATCTTGTATCACCCCAGTCCCAAAGGTATCACGTCCTAGTGAGCTGAATGACTTTCGGCCTGTTGCTCTGACATCACATGTGATGAAGACCATGGAGAGGCTGCTGCTTCACCACCTTAGGCCACAGGTTCAACACGCCCTTGACCCTCTGCAGTTTGCATATCAGGAGAAGGTGGGAGCGGAAGATGCCATCATCTATATGCTACACCGATCCCTCTCTCACTTGGACAGAGGCAGTGGTGCTGTAAGAATTATGTTTCTAGACTTCTCTAGCGCCTTCAACACAATCCAACCTCTGCTCCTTAGGGACAAGCTGACAGAGATGGATTAGATTCATACCTAGTGGCATGGATCGTGGACTATCTTAAAGACAGACCTCAGTATGTGCGTCTTGGGAACTGCACGTCTGACATTGTGGTCAGCAACACAGGAGCGCCACAAGGGACTGTACTTTCTCCGGTCCTGTTCAGCTATATACATCGGACTTCCAATAAACTCGGAGTCCTGCCATGTGCAAAAGTTCGCTGATGACACTGCTATCGTGGGCTGTATCAGGAATGGGCTGGAGGAGGAGTATAGGGACCTAATCAATGACTTTGTTAAATGGTCCGACTCAAACCACCTACACCTGAACACCAGCAAAACCAAGGAGGTGGTGGTGGATTTTAGGAGGCCCAGACCCTCATAGACCCAGTGATCATCAAAGGTGACTGTGTGCAGATGGTGCAGACCTATAAATATCTGGGAGTGCAGCTGGATGATAAATTAGACTGGACTGCCAATACTGTGCGCTGTGCAAGAAAGGACAAAGCCGGTTATACTTCCTAGAAGGCTGGCTTCCTTCACATCTGCAATAAGATGCTGCAGATGTTCTATCAACAGTTGTGGCGAGCGCCCTCTTCTACGCAGTGGTGTGCTGGGGAGGCAGCATTAAGAGGAAAGACGCCTCACGCCTGGACAACTGGTGAGGAAGGCAGGCTTTATTGTTGGCATGGAGCTGGACAGTTTAACATCTGTGGCAGAGCGAAGGGCGCTCAGCAGGCTCCTATCAATTATGGAGAATCCACTGCATCCACTAAATAATGTCATCTCCAGACAGAAGAGCAGCTTCAGCGACAGACTGCTGTCACTGTCCTGCTCCACAGATAGATTGAGGAGATCGTTCCTCCCCCAAACTATGACTCTTTAATTCCACCAGGGGGGTAAACGTTAATATTTAACATTATACATAGTATTGTCTGTTTTTTTCACCTGTATTATTATCATTCTTTATTTAATATTATTTTTTGTATCAGTATGTGCTGCTGAAGAATGTGAATTTCCCATTGGGATTAAATAAAGTATCTATCTTCTATCTATCTATCTATATCTATCTATCTATCTATCTATCTATCTATCTATCTATCTATCTATCTATCTATCTATCTATCTATCTATCTATCTATCTATCTATCTATCTATCTCTTCAGGAAAGCGTGTCTTTCAGTCAATTTTCACGAACTGTTTTAGACAAGATCTAGCCTGTAATTTCACGAAAAATAGCATACAATGGTATAGAACCCTACTTTGAAAATGGGTATATGTTTGTGGTTTAATAATATGATTGTTTCAAATGGAAGAAACTCGTACAGAATAAGATGCAGGAAACACGAAAATAGTCATTTCCATTATTAAAGTCTATCTGCCCCCCCCCCAGACCCCCCGCCTGGTGTCCTAGGTTGCCCCCAGAAAAATCTGGTCACTGTAGTTGAGTGAGTGAGTGAGGAGACTGGCAAATTATATATAAGATGTGATCTATGTTTATTCTTTAAACACTTGTTTAGAAAGAAATATGAAATAAAAATGCATGAGGAGGGGGGAGATTTGCTTTAAGAATCGTCTAACATCATGAAAATACATTCTGGTGACGTACAGCTTTTCTAATGCAAACATATGATCTTTTATTACTTTTTTTGAGTTAATAATGATATTTTAAAAATAAAAAATATTATATAGTACCTTTGACATCTATCTATAAAAAAAAAAAACCCTTTGCAATATTTTTATATTCTTGGTTTATTTGTTTTAAATTTAATTGATTTGGTAATTGTAACCTATAAATTGTAAGTGTGTGAGTTATTACATCTTTACCCTTGTGGCAATCAATTTTTGTTACCCATCCTCTTACACTTACTGAACAAACCGACCCTCATTTAATGTTACTCGATTACTTAACTCTTTTGTAAGTTGCTTTGGATAAAAGCGTCTGCTAAGCTATATGACTATCTATTTATCATATAGTGCCTTTCAATAGCTATCTCTCCTATAAAGCTTTTCATGTCTATCTATATACTCTATGTATTATATAGTGCCTTTTCCTACCTATTTATATATTCTAGAAAGAACGGTGGCACAACGGTAGTGCTGCTGCCTCACCATTAGGAGATCAGAGTTTCCATCCCGTATCCTCCCTGCATGCAAATTTGTGTGTTCTGCCTGATGGTACAAACCTTTACCTGACATCTGCCTCTAATAAAAGAAATGGTGCTTTGTCTGATCACTCATATTTTAACATTTTACAGATTCTGTCAAGGTTGTGTGAACTTATGAGCAGAACTAAGCCTAAATTCAGCATATTTAGCATGTGCCTGTGAGAGAAAAAACATTATTTGTAACTTCTTCTTCTTTCCACTGCTCCCGTTAGGGGTTGCCACAGCGGATCATCTTCTTCCATCTCTTCCTGTCCTCATCATCTTGCTCTGTCACCCCCATCACCTGCATGTCATCTCTCACCACATCCATTAACCTTCTCTTAGGCCTTCCTCTTCTCCTCTTCCCTGGCAGCTCCATCCTTAGCACCCTTCTCCTAATATACCCCTCATCTCTCCTCTGCACAAACCAACGCAATCTCGCCTCTCTGACTTTGTCTCCCAGCTGTCCACCTGAGCTGACCCTTTAGATAGATAGATAGATACTTTATTAATCCCAATGGGAAATTCACATTCTCCAGCAGCAGCATACTGATACAGTCATACACGGAGCTGCTGAAAAGGCTGCCACTCTCGGCGGCGCCGGATGTATATAATGTCCTCACTTCTAATCCTGTCCATCCTCGTCACACTCAGTGCAAATCTTAGCACCTTTAACTCTGCCACCTCCAGCTCTGTCTCCTGTGCCACCGTCTCCAACCCATATAACATAACTCACAAAAAGAACACGCAATTAGAATTGAACTTGAAAATTCATTGAATTCAATGCACTTAAACCTTCTTAAAGCCAAGTTTCCTAATCACTTTTATCAGTTTGTCACAAAACAGGTTACTGTGGAAAAGACACAAACCGAATAAGCAGGAATCTAACCTGAGAGGCAAATGAAGGCGACACACAGCAGCAGGAGGCGCATGGCAGACATCTTGACTCGTCTCGTTGGCGTGTGTGTCAGACTCAGACTGGTTTCCCAACACGCTGGTGCCCTCAATTTATAAGGTGACACAAATTAAAAAAAAAAAAACCTTGCAGGCATTGATCCCCCCGATTAATTAAAATTCAAAACTGTTAAGATAGATAGATAGATAGATAGAGAGATACTTTATTAATCCCAGGGGGAAATTCACAAATTAAGAAAGGCCTTGGAAATAAACATGTCAGATAGTTTTTCACACCACTGTATCTATCTATCTATTTGCCCCCTTCCTGATTTCTTATTCTTTTGCATGTTTGTCACACAAAATGTTTCTGATCATCAAACACATTTAACCATTAGTCAAATATAACACAAGTAAACACAAAATGCAGTTTTTAAATGATGGTTTTTATTATTTAGGGAGAAAAAAAATCCAAACCTACATGGCCCTGTGTGAAAAAGTAATTGCCCCCTTGTTAAAAAATAACCTAACTGTGGTGTATCACACCTGAGTTCAATTTCCGTAGCCACCCCCAGGCCTGATTACTGCCACAATCAAGAAATCACTTAAATAGGAGCTGCCTGACACAGAGAAGTAGACCAAAAGCACCTCAAAAGCTAGACATCATGCCAAGATCCAAAGAAATTCAGGAACAAATGATAACAGAAGTAATTGAGATCTATCAGTCTGGTAAAGGTTATAAAGCCATTTCTAAAGCTTTGGGACTCCAGCGAACCACAGTGAGAGCCATTATCCACAAATGGCAAAAACATGGAACAGTGGTGAACCTTCCCAGGAGTGGCCGGCCGACCAAAATTACCCCAAGAGCGCAGAGACGACTCATCCGAGAGGTCACAAAAGACCCCAGGACAATGTCTAAAGACTTTCTAGCGGATGGCTTGGAGGGGTCTGTGGTCTTCTTTGTGGGCTTCCTCTGCCAGCTGATCCGGCACCTTGAAATCAGGGTTGCTGAACTGGAGGAGTTGGATGGCCTGCATTGTAGTACAGAATTGGCAGACCTGGCCTCGGTGTCCTTTATTAAGAGAGACAGAGAGTGTGCCCCCCAGTGGTGGGAGGAGATTCCATAGCAAACAGGTAGAGATAGGTGGGTCACGGTCACAAGACGCAAGTTAAATAGTGCACGCTGTCTGGTGGCATCAACTCCAGAATTGGAAGCGGCAAACACTTTTCAGATCCTTGTGGAGTGGGATGGTGTCTCTAAAGATTTCAAGTTGGTGGGCAGGCATGAGGAGCCCCAATGGGCCACCTCAAAACCAGCTCCCAGAAAAGAGAGAGGTAGTGGTAGTTGAGGACTCAATCATTAGGGGGATTGAAGTGCAGATTTTCTCCAGAGACAGAGAGTTTCGCAGTGTGTTATACCTTCCAGATGCATAGATGGGAGATCTCTGTGGAATGGTGGATAGGCTCTTGGCCAGAACGGGGATGAATCCAGTTGTCATTTTCCATGTTAAAACCAATGACATGCATAAGGGTAGACTGTCAGTTTTGCGATCCAAATTTAAAGAGATGCCAGGCTGAGGAACACATCGGACAAGGTAGTCTTCTCTGAGGTTCTGCCTGTGCCATGCATCTAGTCCAGGTAAGCCTGAGGAGATTAGAAGGCTTAACATGTGGCCTATATCTTGGTGTAGGGTAGAAGGGTATTGGTTTATGTGGCATTGGGACTCCTTTTGGAACAGATTGGACGTGTTACATCTGAACTGGAGGGCACCAATGAGTTGGGGAGGCGTATGAGTAGGTCAGTCAAGGGTTGTTTAAAGGTGGGGATTTGGGGGGCAGGTCAGGTTTAGAACTGTACATGGAGGAACAAACAATAGTGTAAAAAATAAAAATGCATAGTAGTGTAAATTGTAACCCAACATTAAAATGTAAAAATTAAATGAGTAACACATTAAAAATAGCTCGCCTTTTAATGCTAGAAGCATCAAAAGTAAAACAAGTGAGTTGGAGTTGTATGTAGCGGTTCATAATTATGATATCCATCCATCCTCTTCCGCTTATCCGAGGTCGGGTCGTGGGGGCAGCAGCTTGAGCAGAGATGCCCAGACTTCCCTCTCCCCGGCCACTTCTTCTAGCTCTTCTGGGAGAATCCCAAGGCATTCCCAGGCCAGCCGGGAGACACAGTCCCTCCAGCGTGTCCTTGGTCTTCTCACGGTTAGACGTGCCCGGAACACCTCACCAGGGAGGCGTCCAGGAGGCATCCTGATCAGATGCCCGAGCCACCTCATCTGACTGCTCTCAATGCGGAGGAGCAGCAGCTCTACTCTGAGCTGCTCCTGGATGACTGAGCTTCTCACCCTATCTTTAAGGGAGAGCCCAGACACCCTGCGGAGAAAACTCATTTCAGCCGCTTGTATTCGTGATCTCGTTCTTTCGGTCACTACCCATAACTCATGACCATAGGTGAGGGTAGGACGGTAGATCGACTGGTAAATTGAGAGCTTTGCCTTACGGCTCAGCTCCTTTTTCACCATGACAAACCGATGCAGAGCCCGCATCACTGTGGACGCCGCACCGATCCACCTGTCCATCTCATGCTCCATTCTTCCCTCACTCGTGAACAAGACCCCGAGATACTTGAACTCCTCCACTTGGGGCAGGATCTCGCTACCAACCCTGAGAGGGCACTCCACCCTTTTCCGGCTGAGGACCATGGTCTCGGATTTGGAGGTGCTGATTCCCATCCCATCCGCTTCACACTCAGCTGCGAACTGATCCAGACAGAGCTGAAGATCACGGCCTGATGAAGCAAACAGGACAACATCATCTGCAAAAAGCAGTGACCCAATCCTGAGCCCACCAAACCGGACCCCCTCAACACCCTGGCTGCGCCTAGAAATTCTGTCCATAAAAGTTATGAACAGAATCGGTGACAAAGGGCAGCCCTGGCGGAGTCCAACTCTCACTGGAAACGGGTTCGACTTACTGCCAGCAATGCGGACCAAGCTCTGGCACCGATCGTACAGGGACCGGACAGCCCTTATCAGGGGGTCTGGTATCCCATACTCTCGGAGTACCCCCCACAGGATTCCCTGAGGGACACGGTCGAATGCCTTTTCCAAGTCCAGAAAACACATGTAGACTGGTTGGGCAAACTCCCATGCACCCTCCAGGACCCTGCTAAGGGTGTAGAGCTGGTCCACTGTTCCGCGACCAGGACGAAAACCACACTGTTTCTCCTGAATCCGAGGCTCGACTACCCGACGGACCCTCCTCTCTGGGACCCCCGAATAGACTTTTCCAGGGAGGCTGAGGAGTGTGTAATTATGATATTATAGCAATAATAGGAACTGGATCGGTTCGCAGCCGAGTGTGAAGCGGCTGGGATGAGAATCAGCACCTCCAAATCCGAGACCATGGTCCTCAACCGGAAAAGGGTGGAGTGCCCTCTCAGGGTTGGTAGCAAGATCCTGCCCCAAGTGGAGGAGTTCAAGTATCTCGGGGTCTTGTTCACGAGTGAGGGAAGAATGGAGCGTGAGATCGACAGGCGGATCGGTGCGGCATCCGCAGTAATGCGGGTGTTGCATCGGTCTGTCGTGGTGAAAAAGGAGCTGAGCCGCAAGGCGAAGCTCTCAATTTACCAGTCGATCTATGTTCCTACCCTCACCTATGGTCATGAGCTATGGGTAGTGACCGAAAGAACGAGATCGCGAATACAAGCGGCTGAAATGAGTTTCCTCCGCAGGGTGTCTGGGCTTTCCCTTAAAGATAGGGTGAGAAGCTCAGTCATCCGGGAGGGGCTCAGAGTAGAGCCGCTGCTCCTCCGCATCGAGAGGAGTCAGATGAGGTGGCTCGGGCATCTGATCAGGATGCCTCCTGGACGCCTTCCTGGTGAGGTGTTCCGGGCACGTCTAACCGGGAGGAGGCCACGGGGAAGACCCAGGACACGCTGGAGGGACTATGTCTCTCGACTGGCCTGGGAACGCCTTGGGATTCTCCCGGAAGAGCTAGAAGAAGTGGCCGGGGAGAGGGAAGTCTGGGCATCTCTGCTCAAGCTGCTACCCCCGCGACCCGACCTCGGATAAGCGGGAGACAATGGATGGATGGATGGATAATAGGAACTGGGCTTAAAAAAAAGATAGGGATACGTAGAACATAGAGGGGCATACATTTAATAGGAAGGACAGACAGAACAGAAGAGGAGGTGGGGTTGCTGTTTATGTCAAACAGAATTTAAATGTGAGTCTTCTTCAGTTGAGCCCAGTCTTAGTGAGAACATCTGGCTTCATCTGGAAAGCATTAGGAAAGAAGGCCTAATATTAGAGATGTTACAGACCACCCAATGCAGACACTAATTTCAATGCGTATCTTTTTAGTACTTTTAAAAAGGCAGGTCTACAGGGGGATATTATAATATTGAGCGACTTTAAGTACCTGAATATTAACTGGGAGAACCCTGCAAACAGCGGAGCACAAGAGCAGTTGTTTTTAGACTTAATCCATTTTTTAATACAGTAACAATGCAGCGTGAAGCCTGTCTGGAATTAGTGTTTTTTTTGTAATAATCAGAATAGAATTTAGGGTGTAGAGGTGATTGGACCACTAGGATCATGTGAAGAAAATATCCAGTTCTCAGTATTTTGGAAGAGCACACATGCAAATATTAAAACTGTTAAGTTTAACTTTGGTAGAGAAGATTTTGAGCAGATGTGGCAATGTCTAAGGAGAATGGACTGGTATTATTTTTTCAGGGTGGAGACAGTCGAGGAGCAGTGGAGCAAGTTTTAAAAAATTTACATGTAATGGCAGTCAGGTACACACCTAAATTTGGAATCAGTAGGAAATGTATTACCCATCCATCCATTATCCAACACACTATATCCTAACTACAGGGTCACGGGGGGTCTGCTGGAGCCAATCCCAGCCAACACAGGGTTAGGCACAAGGCAGGAAACAAATCCCGGGCAGAGCGCCAGCCCACCACAGGGCACACACCAACCACATAGTAGGGACAATTTAGGATCTCCAATGCACCTAACCTGCATGTCTTTGGACTGTGGGAGGAAACCCACGCAGACACGGGGAGAACATGCAAACTCCACGCAGGGAGGACCCGGGAAGTGAACCCAGGTCCCCAGGTCTCCCAACTGCGAGGCAGCAGCGCTACCCACTGTGCCACCGTGCCGCCCAACTCATATTAATGTTTGCTTAATTTGAATAGAATATAAATTTTTTCCAGTCATAGATGATGGTATAGTCTTCTCCCCCTATAAGTTAGTAAGAGATAGAACCTTCTTGCTCTAACTGAGAAACAGTGTGATAATGAGCTCAGTTGTGTTTAGAACAGGTCCTAGTAAACAGGGACTTGAAAGACCCATTTTTAATTAAGAAATGGAATAAGCATACAGTTTTCTGACCGTTTTGAAATGGTTCAGAAATGTTAAGCAAATAGTAACGATTTGAGATGTAACAAGATTTAAGCTTTGAACAGAACTTTTCTTAATAAGAATTTTCTTTTTTTTTTTCGCTATTTTAATTTTCTTTTTTGTGAACTATATTTTACTTTGAATTTTAACTAAACTTTTAAAAACAAAGATATTTTGTCTGTGGAATCATTTCTACATGTCAGGCTTTTGTTGAATTCCATTTTTTTGAGTTAGAACTGCTGAACTTTGGTAACTTTGGAAAAACGCAGCTACAGGAAGTAAAAATGTTAGGTCTGAGTACACAATGGGAGGTCTGAAAATCCAAAGTACGCCATATGAGAAGGATTTAGGAGTCACAGTGGACTCGACACTATCAACTTCCAGACAGCGTTCAGAAGTGTTTCAGAAGGCTAACAGAATGTCCTGATGTTTTGACTTCAAGTCCTAAGAGATTATGCTGAAGCTTTATAATGAACTGCTGAGGCCTCATCTGAAGTCCTGTGTACAGTTTTTAGTTTCCAGCCTGCAAGAAGACCATAGCGGCACTAGAAGAAGTCCAGAGGCTGAGTCCAGGATTACAAGGGATGAATGATGTGCTTGTAGATTTTTAACTTTAACTTCCTAAGTCATCCATCTCTCCACGGCTCAAATTCTTTTTGAAAGACATTGCTGCATGAACAGAGAGATATTAAGGTGTGACAAAATTCCTTCCATAATGGGGATTTAATAATAATAGTCAGGTCTTGGGGTTCAATACCCCAAAGCAAAGAATATTAATATCTAAAACTCTTAATTCATTGCGGAGACGGATGCCTTCTACAATTCGGGATACGATGATCGTTTTGGTGACGGAGGTTTTCATTAGGGACATGTGATCCATTTAACTGGAACTTGAGTGTGTTGCAACAAATGTAAGTCCAGTAATCAGCTGGTCGACAGCTTGATCTATGGCTTGATTTCCTTCAGGTGGGGCTTGTTTCTCCTTGGTGTTGGATAATTAATTTCTTTTCTAGACCTTTATTAGATCCTAGTCTCGGTGTTTAATTCAAATGCTGTTGTCTTTGGTGTGCTAGGAAGAGTAGGTTGTATGTGCAAGTATAAGGGCTTAAGAGTTTTTCTCAATATTAGTGTTGCAATATTTCACGTTATTGTTGAAAGTTACTTATGGATCCCATATTAATATCTCCTGAGATGTTGGGCCTGTTTCATTGGGGATAACCCCATATTAACAATAACACTTGCATTAATTTAATGACAGATGGTCGTTTTACACAATCACGGCTTGTATCTTGGCCAATTTAATTTTAACGATTAAAGTGAATTCTGAAGGTGGTAAGCACAAGTCTTGTTTTAGTTTATTCTATATGTACAAAATTGATCCTTCAGTAAAAACGTATTCTATAGTTAATATCTAATTTGGCTGTTTTGGCCTTCACTCATATCCATCCTAAGAGGTAAATCGTCACAATATGAAAATAAATGTAAAGAAAAATTCATTTACTATAACAAACACCTAACATAACATAACATCCCCCTTTTGACACCTTGTTCCTTTTGGGGGCGATAGCTCCTTAGTTGGAATAAGTTCTTTTGTAATTGCAACGTTTTAAGTAACCAAAAACTATATAGATATACAGTTAGGTCCATAAATATTTGGACAGAGACAACTTTTTTCTAATTTTAGTTCTGTACATTACCGCAATGAATTTTAAATGAAACAACTCAGATGCAGTTGAAGTGCAGACTTTCAGCTTTAATTCAGTGGGGTGAACAAAACGATTGCATCAAAATGTGAGGCAACTAAAGCATTTTTTGAACACAATCCCTTCATTTCAGGGGCTCAAAAGTAATTGGACAATTGACTCAAAGGCTATTTCATGGGCAGGTGTGGACAAGTCCGTCGTTCTGTCATTATCAATTAAGCAGATAAAAGGCCTGGAGTTGATTTGAGGTGTGGTGCTTGCATGTGGAAGATTTTGCTGTGAACAGACAACATGCGGTCAAAGGAGCTCTCCATGCAGGTGAAAGAAGCCATCCTTAAGCTGCGAAAACAGAAAAAACCCATCCGAGAAATTGCTACAATATTACGAGTGGCAAAATCTACAGTTTGGTACAACCTGAGAAAGAAAGCAAGCACTGGTGAAGTCAGCAACGCAAAAAGACCTGGACGTCCACAGAAGACAACAGTGGTGGATGATCGCAGAATCATTTTCATGGTGAAGAGAAACCCCTTCACAACAGCCAACCAAGTGAACAACACTCTCCAGGGGGTAGGCGGGCGTATCGATATCCAAGTCTACCATAAAGAGAAGACTGCATGAAAGTAAATACAGAGGGTGCACTGCAAGGTGCAAGCCACTCATAAGCCTCAAGAATAGAAAGGCTAGATTGGACTTTGCTAAAGAACATCTAAAAAAGCCAGCACAGTTCTGGAAAAACATTCTTTGGACAGATGAAACCAAGATCAACCTCTACCAGAATGATGGCAAGAAAAAGTATGGAGAAGGTGTGGAACAGCTCATTATCCAAAGCATAGCACATCATCTGTAAAACACGAGGCAGTGTGATGGCTTGGGCGTGCATGGCTGCCAGTGGCACTGGGACACTAGTGTTTATTGATGATGTGACACAGGACAGAAGCAGCCGAATGAATACTGAGGTGTTCAGAGACATACTGTCTGCTCAAATCCAGCTAAATACAGCAGTCAAATTGATTCATGATACAGATGGACAATGACCCAAAACATACAGCCAAAGCAACCCAGGAGTTTATTAAAGCAAAGAAGTGGAAAATTCTTGAATGGCCAAGTCAGTCACCTGATCTTAACCCAACTGAGCAGGCATTTCACTTGTTGAAGACTAAACTTCGGACAGAAAGGCCCACAAACAAACAGCAACTGAAAGCCGCTGCAGTAAAGGCCTGGCAGAGCGTTAAAAAGGAGGAAACCCAACATCTGGTGACGTCCAGGAGTTCAAGACTTCAGGCTGGCATTGCCAGCAAAGGGTTTTCAACCAAGTATTAGAAATGAACATTTTATTTCCAGTTATTTAATTTGTCCAATTACTTTTGAGCCCCTGAAATGAAGGGATTGTGTTCAAAAAATGCTTTAGTTGCCTCACATTTCTATGCAATCGTTTTGTTCACCCCACTGAATTAAAGCTGAAAGTCTGCACTTCAACTGCATCGGAGTTGTTTCATTTAAAATTCATTGTGGTAATGTACAGAACCAAAATGAGAAAAAAGTTGTCTCTGTCCAAATATTTATGGACCTAACTGTAATATTAAAAGGCGATATCCCTCCCATAGTGATATGGCGGTAAGAAATCACATAAGAGAAAGTAACTTACCTTTCTTTAATGACGATTTATGTGGCATTACAGATGAAGGAAGCCATAGCAAGACTTTTATCAGGGTGGGAACTCAGTGTATACAGTCTGCCATTTTTCGTCTCTGCGATGGAAGGTTTTTCAGGATGGATGTCGATATCACCCATTCGTCCGTCGGCTTCAAAGTGTTTGGCTGCTGTCCAAGTCTTTAATACTGGTTTCTCCACGTGTAGGCCCTTACTTAGGTTCCAGACAAGGGAAGAAGATTTTGTGCTGACTTTTAACAGAGGACAAAATAGTATACATCTGCCTTTAGGCTGACTATGCATTCCTCCAGCTGTCTTTGTCTATTGTCACAGGTGGCTGGGTGTGGTTGGCATTCGGCTGCCTATAAAAGGGTCCGCCTCCCGACAATCAAGGCTGGAGTCGGGTGAGGAGGTGGACGAAGAGAGGCCCAGTGTAAATAGTGTGCTGAGAAGAGAAGAGGTGGCTGAAGGAAGCCTGGACTGTGGGGAACTGGTATTGGTGCACTTATTGACTGTATATAGTAGCGTATGCAAATAAACGTGTGGTGATGGACTTAATCGTGTCTGCCTGCCTGTGTCTGGGTCGCCCTATTCCACACTATCTTGTCTGGCTCAGCTATGCATGTACAAAGAAAAGAAAAACAGATTTAAAATGTCTGCACAGAGACAGTGACATTAAACGTAATATTATAACAAACTTATTCTAACACACCTGTGTCAATATTTCTATATATAATATGTTAGGGAGAATGCGGAGCAAGAGAGTATTCAGTCAGTGAAAACTCCGAGACCGGTGCCATTAATATAACAAGTAATAAGAGCCCAATGTTATAATTCACAAATACATCCAGGGATAGAAAACAAAATAAAATTAAGAGGACACAGGGTGGTGTGCAGGTTATCAGCTAAAGAGCCGTCGTCTGTTGAGGTTTCTGTAGAAAATTCAAATTTGTTTGAAATACGACAATGTGACCCGGGTTCGCTTCCCGGGTCCACCCTGCGTGGAGTTTGCATGTTCTCCCCGTGTCTGCGTGGGTTTCCTCCGGGCGCTCCAGTTTCCTCCCATGGTCCAAAGACATGCAGGTTAGGTGGATTGGCGATTCTAAATTGGCCCTAGTGTGTGCTTGGTGTGTGGGTGTGTGTCCTGCGGTGGGTTGGCACCCTGCTCGGGATTGGTTCCTGCCTTGTGCCCTGTGTTGGCTGGGATTGGCTCCAGCAGACCCCCGTGACCCTGTGTTCAGATTCAGCGGGTTGGAACATGGATGGATGGATGGATGGATACGACATCAATGTCCTCCAGGGAAAACCTCCCTGTCAGCATAGCAAACAGAAGTCAAGGAAGAAGTCCACCATCTGGACTGGTAAATTTCTAATTATTTTTAGAAATGAGATCAAAATAAACTAAAGCAGTTAGACTCCACATTCCCTTTTTCCCTTTTTTCTATCTATCCATCCATCCATCCATCCATCCATTACAGAATATTGTTCAAATATGTGCAGTCTCGGATTTTAAGTCATTTACAACTGAAATGTATATTTCATTATGTCTTAAGGCGAATAGGGTAAATCATATAAAATATATTTTCTCATTTCCCACATAAAGTCCATTAAATAATTTCAAAGGTCAGCAGGAATTATTACATTGTGAAGGCTAGGGGCCAGCTTCTGTAATCGAGGATCAGACTGCCAAGGTCCCTGCCTTCGGCCACCACCCAAGTCACACTGCACCCAACCTACTTGGCCCCTCCTATGGGTGGTGAGCCCATGGGAAGGAGGACCCACATTGCCTCTTCGGGCTGTGCCCGACCGAGCCCCATGGGTGCAGGGCCAGCCACCAGGCGCTTGCCATTGAGCCCGACCTCCAGGCCTGGCTCCAGAGGGGGGGGGCCCGGAGACACGGCGTCCACAATGATGTGGGCTCTGCATCGGTCTGTCATGGTGAAAAAGGAGCCGAGCTGAAAGGCAAAGCTCTCAATTTACCAGTCGATCTACGTTCCTACCCTCACCTACGGTCATGAGCTATGGGTAGTGATGGAAAGAACGAGATCGCGAATACAAGCGGCTGAAATGAGTTTCCTCTGCAGGGTGTCTGGGCTTTCCCTTAAAGATAGGGTGAGAAGCTCAGAGTAGAGCCGCTGCTCCTCCGCATCAAGAGGAGTCAGATGAGGTGGCTCGGGCATCTAATAAGGATGCCTCCTGGACAGCTCCCTGGTGAGGTGTTCCGGGCATGTCAAACCGGGAGGAGGCCCCAGGAAAGACCCAGGACATGCTGGAGGGACTATGTCTCTCGGGGGGCCTGGGAACGCCTCGGAATTCCCCCGGAAGAGCATCTCTGCTCAAGCTGCTGCCCCCGCGACCCGATCTTGGATAAGCAGACGAGGATGGATGGATGGCTGGGTGGATGGATGGATGGAGGCTAGGGGGCACCACAGATTCCTAAACATGAACACACAAACAAGTCCAAATCAGAGGGTATTTATTGCAAAATACCTTTGTACAAAAAATGTATGCAGTGTGTCTCTCTATTTCTACCTCCACACTGCTAACCCTCCAGTCGAGTGGTGTTTTCCTTCCTCCCAGTTCTGATTTGCCTGGACAAGGCAGTGCATTCCTTTATATTGAGGAACCTGGAGTACTTCTCCGGGCATACAGAAGTCCCAAATAGTAGGGAGTGTAACTACCTGCAGCATCCTCAGGTGGTGCCCACGGACCCCAGCGGGGCACTGCTACTGGACAACAATTCTTGGCATTCGCTGCTGGTGTCCAAATGGGTATTGATATCCAGGGCTGCAGCCATCTAGTTTCCTGGGACAATAAACAGCCCTTAGAGGCAGTCAGTCATTCCCTGTCCTTCTGTTTTATCCCAGCCATGGAAGGTATTGTAAGATTATCCAATTGGGACACCTGTCCATCCACCTGGGGTTTGCCTCTGGGCCAAGAACCTTGTTTTCTTTTGGCTGGGATGTTCGTCCATCCACCTGGGAATCTTCCCCCTCTCCAGGTCGTAATGCCCATCCATCATGTATGGCACATACAACATCTACACATCTATTAACATCTCTTTAACATGTTATCTGAAAGCTAAATATTCTGTTCTACGTACTCCTATTGTTTCTTTAAGCTGTTATTTTTACTACTACATTAATACATTAATTTCTACCTTAAGTATTAGAATTTTAACAGAGTGTCTGGAATGTTTCATCAGAACGTGAAATAAATAGGAACTAAAACTAAACCTTCCATCAGTATAAAGTCTTGCAAACATTAACATTCTGTTCTATTTCACATTAAAAATATACAAATTGTAGTATTTATAACACAAGGAGTGGATGGGAAAAAGAAATAAATATATGACATGCATCAGATGCCTTATAATTTAAATTTATTTGTATTTAAAAAGGTCCTAAGGGTAGTTAGTGCATCACACCTTTGCATACTGAGAACTGGAGGTTCTGCTTCTTTGTCAATTAAACATTACAGTATTTTAAACTAATCAGAAAGTATTCTGCCATGATGTTGCCAAATACAGTGAATATATAAAGTCTACACACTGCTGTCAAAGTCGCAGATTTTGTATAATAAAAAAATGAAACCAAGAGAAATTCTGTCAGAACTTCTTCTACAGTCATGACCCAAGTGTTGTTTTTCACAAAGTTTGCTGGCTCAGTGTTTTTAGATCTTTGTGTCAGATGTTTCTGTGTTATACTGAAGTAGAATTACAAGCATTTCAGAAGTCAGTCATTCTCCAACCCGCTATATCCTAACACAGGGTCACGGGGGTCTGCTGGACCAAGCACACACACACACTAGGGACAATTTAAGATCGCCAATGCACCTAACCTGCATGTCTTTGGACTGTGGGAGGAAACTGGAAGTTTCAAAGGCTTGACATGATGTTTTTTGCAAAGAGTCAATAATTGGCAGTGTTGGCCTTTCTTTTCTTTTTCAAGACCTCTGCAACTCGCCCTGGCAGGCTGTTAAGAAACTTCTGGGCCCAATCCTGATTGATGGCAGCCCATCCATATTACTAACCGAAGGTTGTAAACCGGATATGGACGCAGGGTGCTGGGCGCATCAAGGCGTACACGCACTGCCACACTGCACAGAAAACACAGAAACAAGAAGGTTGTAAACCGGATGTCACGCGCACTGTTGCACTGCAACGAGCCCGCCACCTGTAAACTAGACTTGCTCTAATCCACTGTGCCAGTAATGTAGATCACATAACGGTCATTCAGTTTGGCGCCCGCCCCAGAGTCAAACGCAGCGGCGTCCCAAAACGCTGTGGCACCTGCCCCAGAGTCAAACGCAGCAACTTCCCAAACCGCGGCGGCTTCCCAGAGTCAGTAGGTGGCGCCCAAATAACAACGTAATGCGCCGTGGCACCCGCCACCTGAGTCAAATGCAGCGGCTTCCCAAAACGCAGTGGCTTCCCAGAGTCAGTACGTGGCGCCCAAACAACACAACCTGTGAGCTACACTTGCTCTAATCCACTGTGCCAGTAATATAGATCACATAACGGTCACAGTCTCTAACCCAGCGGCTTCCCACACTCAGTGGCTGGCACACAAACACCACAACCTGTAAACTGAACTTGCTGTGCAAAACTCTGCCAGCAGTCGCTGTTAGCACAGGCAACGGAATCACGTCTCCACAAAACGAGACCGCTTTACTACAGATATGCTTATGTAGTTACATGACATTTCCCCAGACGCACCCACCCCCCATGATATGTCATCCATCCAGGTATCGGACGGAACAGAAACTGATTGCCATTCTTGGATTTCCAATTCGCTAGCGAATCGCGGGCTTACTAGTTCTTGCATAATCAGAATTGGTGGGTTTTTGTTTGTCCACCCGCCTCTTGAGGATTGACCACAAGTTCACAATGGGGAGTTTCCTGGCCATAGACCCAAAATTTCGATGTTTTGTCCCCTGAGACACTTAGTTCTCCCTTTTACCTTATGGCTCGGTGCTCCATCATGCTGGATTGTTCATTGTTGGTCACCAAACTGTTCTTGTTCGTGGTAGCGCTGCTGCCTCGCAGTTAGGTTCGCTTCCCGGGTCCTCCCTGTGTGGAGTTTGCATGTTCTCCCCGTGTCTGCGTGGGGTTACTCCGGTTTCCTCCCACAGTCCAAAGACATGCAGGTTAGGTGCATTGGCAATCCTAAATTGTGCTTGGTGTGTGTGTGTCCTTACCAGACTTACTCGGACCTTACTCCTTTTCTATGTTAACTAATGTTGTCTTATTTTAATTTTGTATTTTCTCTTTTATCTTTCTTTTCTTCATTATGTAAAGCACTTTGAGCTACTTTTTGTATGAAAATGTGCTATATAAATAAACGTTGTTGTTGTTGTTGTGTGTGTGTGTGTGTGTGCCCTGCGGTGGGCTGGCACCCTGCCCGGGGTTTGTTTCCTGCCTTGTTCCCTGTGTTGGCTGGGATTGGCTCCAGCATCCCCCCGTGACCCTGTAGTTAGGATATAGCAGGTTGGATAATGGATGGATGGAATTACTGCAGTAGACTGGCTAAGAATAACCTATTCCACTGTCATAAGAATTGTACATTGTACAAAAAAAAAACATTTGAATGTGCACACAAGTATTAATCCAGGTTTGCATGGCCCCATAAAGTGATAGTTTTAAAAGGGGTGACACTAATGAAGAGAAGGAATCACATTGCATGACAGTTGCAGTCAAAATATAGAACCTTTTTATTGAACACATTTTGCAAACAACTTAAACTAAAACATTGACATCATATTTTCAACCATCCAAAGAGGCATTTAGACGTAGTAAAGTATCCAGAGGTGCTTGTCAAAGGTTGTATTGTACTGAACATGTCTTAGAAAAGGAATAAATAGTAAATATTTCTTGTAAACCAACTACACTTTCTGTTAATGTTAACAATCTCTGTCCACTGACACGTTAAAGTGACTTTTAAAACAACTTTACCATTATTGAACTGCATAATATTTAAACTAATAAATAATAACAATAAATAATAGTGCAACTTTCATTAATAATACTATTACTTCAAGACTTCAAGCCCAGGTGCATTACACATCCATCCATCCATCTATTTTCTAACCCGCTGCATCCGAACACAGGGTCACGGGGGTCTGCTGGAGCCAATCCCAGCCAACACAGGGCACAAGGCAGGAACCAATCCTGGGCAGGGTGCCAACCCACCGCAGGACAGTGCATTACACAGTATTCACCAAATAAAAATAAAATAAAATAAAACAAGTGCAACTTGGTGATGACATCTTTACCAACTGAACCATCATTAAGGCAAATTGCATTAATATGGACCTTGCTTCATCCATCCATCCATTATCCAACCCGCTATATCCAAACTACAGGGTCACGGGGGTCTGCTGAAGCCAATCCCAGCCAACACAGGGCGCAATGCAGGAAACAAACCCCGGGAAGGGCGCCAGCCCACCACAGGACCTTGCTTCAAGCTAAGCTATTTAGATAAATAATAAAACTGTAATTTGCATTTATAATGCTATTTGTGGTATAGCCCTACGGAATCATATTAGGGCCACCAGGGAAGAAAAAAAAAACGATGTCGAGAATAAAGTCAACATTTCCACTGTATTCTCAGTTTATTTTGTCATTAAAGTAGAATGTTGTAAACTAAACCATCCATCCGACCATTATCCAACCCGCTATATCCTAACTATAGGGTCACAGGGGGTCTGCTGAAGCCAATCCCAGCCAACACAGGGCGCAAGGCAGGAAACAAACCCCGGGCAGGGTGCCAGCACACCACAGGGCACACACACACACACACACACACTAGGGACAATTTAGGATCGCCAATGCACCTAACCTGCATGTCTTTGGACTGTGGGAGGAAACCCACGCAGACATGGGGAGAACATGCAAACTCCACAATAGGGAAGACCCGGGAAGCAAACCCAGGTCTCCTTACTGTGAGGCAGCAGTGCTACCCACTGTGCCACCGCTCGTAAACTAAACTTCATCCTAAAATCAATGTTTAATTTACTAGATTTTCTCAAACCCCGTCATAAGTTAATGTAGCACATTAAATGCTTTGTGTTGTGTTCCCCGTCCAAAAGGTCTATAAACAGCAAACTTACATATTTTTCAGATCCTTCCAAGTACTCATGCGATAAATTCAAAAGTGATGCTGTGGCATCCTCTGCACCTCTCTTTGCTGTCTATGCAAATAAGTGAGGGTCCTCAGTTTTGTTAAGTAGTTGTTTCTTAATTATCTTCTCAAAGGATTTCATAACATGTGAAGTTAATGCCACTCATCTAAAGTCACTTCATGCTTTGTCCATCCACCCATCCATTTTCCAACCCGCTGAATCCGAGCACAGGGTCACAGGGGTCTGCTGGAGCCAATCCCAGCCAACACAGGGCACAAGGCAGGATCCAATCCTGGGTAGGTTGCCAACCCACCGCAGTCATGCTTTGTGGTGTGCAGTTTTTGCCAATGAAATAACAGCTGCCTATTTCCATAGGCTGGGCAGTTACTGTAAATCCAGGGACATTTCAAATATGGAGTGGAATATTGGAGAGAGCTCCTCTGCACAGTAATGAAGCAGACAGCCACTTACTCCGTCTGGACCCAAGGTTTTATTTGTGATATGTGTTTTGCTTAAGGACCTTTCTGACATCATTCTGGTCAAACAAGGACCGACTCCTGGTTCCAGTCCTCGGTCTGTTCTTTTGCTTACTTAGTTCTGAAGCACAATCCTGTGTTTCAAATATGGAAAAGAAACTCATTCAAGTTTTACACCAGTGATGGCGAACCTTTCGGGCTTGGCGTGTCAAAAATTCTGAAAAATGCCTAACTTGACTCTGCTGGCGTGTCATCCTGCTAAACAAAAGAGAAACCATTCTTTACATTTTCATTTATTTATAAAAATAAATACAGCCCAATCATGTGTGGTGCTTTGTGTTATAAAAGTAAAAGAAAAATCAGTGAGTTACAATAGAAAAAAACAATATGCGCACTGATAAGTGGGCTTAAAATAGTGCACTATAATATTACCCTACTTTTAATAGTAATTTTGAATTGAACTGAAAAACAAATATGGAACACATTGCATCAGATTTGACATGAAGTAATGATTTTTTTTTTGTTGCTGACTTTTAATAGATAAGTCTCTGAAATTGGTGGTAGGTACTTTGTGCACTTCAAGGCCAAGAAAGCAGCGCTAACTTCATCTGTCAGTCGGTTTCTTTTGGCCATTTTAATGTTGTTTAGCAGTGAGGATAAGGTCTCGCTAAAGTATAACGTGGAAAATAAGCCAGGGATTAAGAGGGACAGTTGAGAGAAATGTAAAACGGCAAATGAAATGAAGACGACTTGCCCTTTGTAGAAGTGGAACCATCCATCTATCCATCCTCTTCCGCTTATCCGAGGTCGGGTCGCGGGGGCAGCAGCTTGAGCAGAGATCCCCAGACTTCCCTCTCCCCGGCCACTTCTTCTAGCTCTTCCGGGAGAATCCCAAGGCGTTCCCAGGTAAGCCGAGAGACATAGTCCCTCCAGCGTGTCCTGGGTCTTCCCCGGGGCCTCGTCCCGGATGGATGTGCCCAGAACACCTCACCAGGGAGGCGTCCAGGAGGCATCCTGATCAGATAGCCGAGCCACCTCATCTGACTCCTCTCGATGTGGAGGAGCAGCGGCTCTACTCTGAGCCCCTCCTGGATGACTGAGCTTCTCACTCTATCTTTAAGGGAAAGCCCAGACACCCTGCGGAGGAAACTCATTTCAGCCGCTTGTACTCGCGATCTCGTTCTTTCGGTCACTACCCATAGCTCATGACCATAGGTGAGGGTAGGACCATAGATCGACTGGTAAATTGAGAGCTTCGCCTTGCGGCTCAGCTCCTTTTTCACCACGACAGACCGATGCAGAGCCCGCATCACTGCCTACGCCGCACCGATCCGCCTGTAGATCTCATGCTCCATTCTTCCCTCACTCGTGAACAAGACCCCGAGATACTTGAACTCCTCCACTTGAGGCAGGATCTCGCTCCCAACCCTGAGAGGGCACTCCACCCTTTTCTGGCTGAGGACCATGGTCTCGGATTTGGAGGTGCTGATTCCAGTCCCAGCCGCTTCACACTCGGCTGTGAACCAATCCAGAGAGAGCTGAAGATCATAGCCTGATGAAGCAAACAGGACAACATCATCTGCAAAAAGCAGTGACCCAATCCTGAGACCACCAAACTGGACCCGGTCAACGCCCTGGCTGGGCCTAGAAATTCTGTCCATAAAATTTATGAACAGAATTGGTGACAAAGGGCAGCCCTGGCGGAGTCCAACTCTCAAATGGAACCATGGAGTGAAAAAAATGTCGGTACTTGACTCTGAGGCTAGGGATCTGACCTGGCAATCAGAAGGTTGCCGGTTCGAATCCCGTAAAATGCCAAAAGGGACTCTGCTCTGTTGGGC
This sequence comes from Erpetoichthys calabaricus, assembly GCF_900747795.2. Classification (NCBI taxonomy): domain Eukaryota; kingdom Metazoa; phylum Chordata; class Cladistia; order Polypteriformes; family Polypteridae; genus Erpetoichthys; species Erpetoichthys calabaricus. Next base: position 60,219,780 of record NC_041404.2, on the reverse strand, counting down.
CCTTGAGCAAGGAAGGCCCTTAACCTGCAATTGCTAAGCACTTTGAGTAGTGAGAAAAGCGCTATATAAATGCAAAGAATTATTATTATTATTACTTTGCAGACTCTTATCAAGACAGTATACAGAAATGGTCTTTGAGATTAATAACTTCCCTACCTCTGCAGCAGCGTTGTTTATGGAAGCTCTGAACTGCACAATGGTAAAAAAAAAAATTATGGGATAACACTTATCTTGTACGTATCCTGTATATACTACGTTTATGATATTTTAACATACTGTACATATGGGATATGTTGCTGAACTGGTTCCTGGCACAAAATAATTCAATTCACTTCATATGAGCAACAAATGTAAAAGCAGATTTCTCTCAAACGCTGATAGTGCGCTCATTTTGGAGACTGTGTGGATGCTGAAAGTCGGGAACGACAAGGAAACGGACATCAATATAAAATAAAAATCAATTTCTTCATTCTTGGTGAGAGGAGGCAGGCTGCAGACCCTGTCACGTTCCAGTGTACTACAAACCGTCAGCCTGCTAGCAGGAAGCTGAGACTTCCTTTAATACTCAATTTCGATGACAAGAAGAAATAAGAAAAAACACGGCAGTTCATTTTGAAGTCATACACATAGCTTGAGGTCACACCCTGGATTGCAACATGCAGGAGCACACAGTGTTTTTTACAGACAAAAAGTGGTCAGTATTTTCACAATTTTAAGAAATACACTTCTGCTAACTTACACGTACATAAGAGCAGTTATAGCGGTTATAGGGTGTATGCAACTCAGCGGTTTTAGACAATGCTCACTTCCTCATTCTTGTTTTCACGCACATTGCTCATAAAATATCAAGGGTTACATAAAGGATAGTTCAGTACATTACATTAGTTATAAAGAAATGATATTTCTTTCGGTTAAGTTTAGGGCAGATTTCAAAATCCTCCTTGTAACATATAAAGCATTAAATGGCCGAGGTCTGGCTTACTTGTTTGAACTTATCATGACTTACAAACCTGAGCGCACATTAAGATCTCAAGATGCCGGTCTGCTTAGGATTCCAAGGATTAATAAAATAACGGTGGGAGGTCGAGCTTTTAGTTACAGGGCCCCTAAACCGTGGAGTGGTCTGCCTGCTACTATCGGTTGGTCTTAGCTTTTAAATCCCGGCTGAAGACTCACGACTTCAGTTTAGTACACCCTGACTAGAGCTGCTGATTAACTGTACAGACTGCATCTCTGTTGTTAGTCATTAGCACTAAAACAGAAGTAACATGATAGTTAGAATTGGATACTAACCCTCACCTATTCTGTTTCTCTTCTCTGTACTCAAATGTGGCACTTGGTGCCACAGCCCACCTACCAAGTTGTTTTACCTGCCTAAGATAAAGTCATCCCTGATGGAGGATCGCAGGGATCGTGGGAGAGAGGGGTCCTTTCATCGGATTAGCGCTGTTTCAGCTGTGGAATGGCCAATAGGGGGAGGCAACTTGATGGATGAGGTCTCCAGGACTCTAAAAATATCCAAATCATATTATGGGATATCATCTACTGTTAAATTCTGCTCCGTACTTCTAAAATTTTTATTTTTATACTGTACTGAGGATTTGTTCTGTTCTATGTATTGTATTGTATTGTATTGACCTCCTTCTTTTGAAACCCACTGCATGCCCAGCCTACCTGGAATGGGGTCTCTCTTTGAACTGCCTTTCCCAAGGTTTCTTCCATTTTTCCCTACAAGGTTTTTTTGGGAGTTTTTTCTCGTCTTCTTAGAGAGTCGAGGCTGAGGGGCTGTCAAGAGGCAGGGCCTGTTAAAGCCCATTGCGGCACTTCCTGTGTGATTTTGGGCTATACAACAAATAAACTGTATTGTATATTCTTATAGCTTTAGTATCTGCATTAGATTACATTTGTTCAGTTATCTTAAGCACATTATTTAATACATAAGTGTCACACTTCTTATAGTTCTATTAGCATCATACTTTTATTATTTGGAAAGACTGATGCACCTTAATTCTAAATTTTCTTTCTCAACTGCATTTGCAGATCTCTCCATTGCGTCATGAAATCGAGCTTCCGGTGCAGCAGTTATCTGGAACTTTGTACCTCTGGTAAGGTCGCACTTGGCAATCAGGTTTAGGCTGAATGAGAGACAAAGAATGGCTCACAATGACCCTGATGATGATGGTGCAAATTAGAAAACAATATGCCCTGCTCAGGATTGGGTATCACGACTCACTGGAATCGGGCCCGGGGTGGCATTCAGTGAAAAATGCCTGGTGGTTGGGCAGCCCCCATAACCCAGCTGGGCTCAGCCCAAAATGTTACTATGCAGACATCTTGTGGGCTCAACCCACTTTAGGACAAAGAGTGAGGATCGAGTGAGATGTCAGTTTATTGGCAGGCACAGGTGGGAGAGGCCTACACAGACTAGACCCTGGCAATGGGGGGGACTGGCTTTGGAAACTTCATTTCTATGGTGAAGAACAACAACAACAACAACATTTATTAATATAGCACGTTTTCATAATAATAATAATAATACATTTTATTTATATAGCGCCTTTCCCATGCTCAAGGCACTTACAGAATATAATAAAGAACGGCAGAATATACAGTATATAGCATTGTACAAACCAGATAAATAAATAAAGAAGATTAAGACAGTAAATTCTGAAAAAAACAGACAACATAATTGATGGTCTCGCACACACATACAGGTTACATTGGCATCTTGACAGAGAAGTAAACTGAGAGAAGGGTAATAAAGTCAATCAGAGCTAAAAGCCTTCCTGAACGATGAGTTTAGAGTTGTTTTTTAAAAGAATTCATGGAGTCAGCTGACCTGATTAATTTTGGTAGGTCATTCCAGAGTCTGGGCGCTATACAGCTGAAGGCCCTGCTGTCACCCATGGAGTGTAGATTAGTGAGGGGCACAACATGATTACCAGAATCAGAGGACCTTAGTGGGCGGGCAGGCACATAGTGATGGAGAAGGTCACTGATGTAGTTTGGCGTGAGGTTATTTAAAGCTTTGTAGGTTATTAGTAGGATTTTATATTCGATTCTGTAAGACACAGGGAGCCAGTGGAGACGGAGCAGGATGGGTGTTATGTGCTTGCTGCTGCTGGTTCGAGTAAGGACTCTTGCAGCTGAGTTTTGAATAAGCTGGAGCTGTGATATAAGATTAGAAGGGGCACCTGCCAGTAGGGAATTACAATAATCGATGCGGGATGTGATAAAAGCATGGACAAGTTTCTCAGCATTAGAGAAGGAGAGGAAGGAGCGAATACGGGATATGTTACGGAGGTGAAAGTAAGAAAGTTTCTTAATGTAATTTATGTGGGCGGAATAAGTGAGGGAGGAATCAAAAATGACACCAAGATTTTTTACAGTAGAGGCAGGTCTGATGAGATGACCGCCAAGATGGACTGGGAAGGAGCTCATTTTATTAAGTTGCATTTTAGTCCCAATTTGCAGGAGTTCAGTTTTATTGCAATTTAATTTTAAAGAGTTCTGCTCCATCCAGGTTTTAATTTCACTAAGGCAGGTTGTGAGCTGAGAAAGCTCTGATGAAGTTCCACTTTTAACATTGAAGTAGAGCTGGGTATCATCTGCATAAAAATGATAACCCAATCCATAACTACGGATAATATGGCCAAGGGGAAGCATGTAAATACAGAAAAGCAGAAGACCGAGGACAGAGCCCTGAGGAGCTCCTTGTGTGACTGGCGCTGAGCTGGATCTGCTGTTGCCAAGACTAACAAACTCTTGCCTATCAGTCAGATAGGACTTGAACCACTGGAGGGCAGTGCCAGAGATACCCAGCATGTTCTCCATTCTGGACAGTAGGATGTCATGTCTGACTGTGTCAAATGCTGCACTGAGGTCTAACAGAATTAATACGCTGGTTTGTCCAGAGTCTGCTGCCATAAGCAAATCATTGGTTACCCGTAGCAGAGCAGTTTCACAGCTGTGCCGCGCCCTGACACCAGACTGAAAGGGTTCATCAAATTATTAGAGGTTAGGTAATTGGTGAGTTGGGAAGCTACAACACGCTCAAGAACTTTTGACAGGAAAGGTAAGTGGGAAATAGGCCGGAAATTGTTAAGATTGTCAGCATCAAGGCCAGGCTTTTTTAACATTGGGGTTACAGAAGCAATTTTAAAAGTGAGCGGCACGGAGCCAGTGTCAAGGGATGAGTTTATTATTGTTGTAACAGTCGGGATTATGGCATGAAGGCAGGATTTAAGTAGTGTGGTGGGGATGGGGTCCAGTACACAAGTAGTCGGCATCATCTTACAAAGCAGGTTATTAACAAACGCAGAAGTGACTGGTGAGAACTTAGAGAAGGAGCTGGATGGAGTGGGAAAACAGGGAGAGATATAAACAGATGATATATTTATGTTAGTTGAATTATTTAGATCTTTAATTTTGTTACGGAAAAAGTGGAGGAATTCCTCACAGACTTCAGTAGAAGAGGTAGTTGGACCAGATGCGGGTTCGAGTAGTTTATTAACTACAGAGAACAAAACCCTTGGGTTATCATGGCCACTTTCTATTATTCTGCCATAATGGGTGTTCTTGGCAGAAGTTAGTGCTTCTCTGTAAGCTCTTTGGTGGTCAGAGAAAGCCTGGATGTGCACGGTGAGGCCAGTCTTACGTGACATTCTTTCAAGGTGTTGGCCAGCTGCTTTCATAGATCGCAATTCTGAGTTATACCAAGGAGCTGAGCGTTTAAAGGAAACCTCCTTATGTTTTAAAGGAGCTGTTTTATCTAATGCTGAGTGAAGGGCTGTGTTATAGTGGTGAACAAAACTATCTAGTGTTGGTGGAATAGGTGCAGACAGTAAAAGATCAGAAATGGATCCAGAAAGGATAGAGGGACAGATATTTTTAAGGTTTCTGTAAGAAATTTGTCGTTTACAGGTAAGAGGTGGGAGAGGTAATGAGACAGTGAAAAATACTGCTTTATGGTCAAAGAGTCCCAAATCAGTGCTGTAAATGTTGGCAACAGATAGTCCAGAAGTGCAGATCAGGTCCAATATATGACCGCCAGAATGGGTTGGAAAATCAACATGTTGTGTCAAGTCAAAACAGTCCAGTAAGGACAGGAATTCATTTCTCAGTTTAGATGTGGGGGTGTCAATATGGATGTTGAAATCACCAAGAAGCATAATTCTCTGAGAGTAAGAGCTTAGGTGGGTCAAAAGTTCAATCAGATCGGATAAGAAGGATGCATTGTATTTTGGGGGACGATAGAGAACAATGAGTGAGACAGGACTTGATTCCGTTGTTAGTTTAAGAGCCAGGCACTCAAAAGACAATGGGCAGTCAATTGGGATTCTTTTAACGTTTAAGTCTTCTCTGATAATTACTGCCAGCCCGCCGCCTTGTCCTGAGCTGCGAGGCTCTGAGTGGAAAGTGAAACCAATTGGAGTCGCCTCTGTGAGAGACGCAAATTCGTTTGGTTTTTGCCAAGTCTCCGTTAAACACAGAATATCAAGTTTGGTGTCAGTGATGAGTTCTGACAACACCAATGCTTTGCCATTAAGCGACCTCGAGTTAAACAGTGCAACATTACATAATGAGGCTTCTTTCTGCACAGAGCCGTAATCAGGGTTTATTTCCACATAATGCAAATTTGGCACGCTGACAATTCTATTTCCAGGGTCATGAGAAGGACGGCGTATTCCTGAGCAAATGCTGCCGGTGGTCTTACAAACGATGTAGCTCAAAGTGCTTTACAAGATGAAGAAAGAAAAAAGAAAAATATATAAAAAATTTGGCAATACTAATTAACAAAGAATAAAGTAAGGTCCTATAGCCAGGGAGGACAGAAAAAAACAACAACAAAAAAAAAACTCCAGAAGGCTGAAGAAAAAAAAAATCTGCTGGGGTTCTCCATGAGACCACCCAGTTACCCCCCATTAAGGCATTCTATGGGCATTCTACCTAACATCCATCCATCCATCCATCCACCCATCCATTTTCCAACCTGCTGAATCTGAACACAGGGTCACGGGGTTCTGCTGGAGCCAATCCCAGCCAACACAGGGCACAAGGCAGGAACCAATCCTGGGCAGGGTGCCAACCCACCGCAGGACACACACACACAAACACACCCACACACCAAGCACACACTAGGGCCAATTTAGAATCACCAATCCACCTAACCTGCATGTCTTTGGACTGTGGGAGGAAACCGGAGCGCCCGGAGGAAACCCACGCAGACACGGGGAGAACATGCAAACTCCACGCAGGGAGGACCCGGGAAACAAACCCAGGTCCCCAGGTCTCCCAACTGCGAGGGCAGCAGTGCTACCCACTGCGTCTACCTAACATCAATGATCTAAATCAGTCTTCAGGTTTTCAGGGTTCTTGTGGAAGAATTAGATGATTATGGTCATGTGGACCTCTGGCCTTCAATCCATAAAAGTAGGGACAGCACGGTGGTGGGGGCACAGATCGCCAACACAGAAAACTGGAAAGAGAACAGCAAAGAAAGTAGGGGTTAGTACTGAATTTGGAGCAATGAAAATAAAATAAAAGATAATTCAATACATATACAGAATATCAGGGTTACACTACAACGAAGCTCTGGGAAAGCCATGTTAACGTAATGAGTTTTTAGCAGTTTGTTAAAGTGCTCCACTGTTTACCGAATTTCTATCAGTAAACTCATATTCCAGATTTGAGGTGCATAACAGCAGAAGGCCGCTCGTCTCACCACTTCTGTTAAGTTTAGCTCTTGGAATTCTAAGCAGACTCTCATTTGAAGATCTAAGGTTACGATTTGGAGTGTAAGGTGACAGGCATTCAGAGATATAAGATGGAGCAGATTATTTAAGGCTTTATAAACCATCAGTAGGATTTTAAAGTCAGTTCTAAATGGCACAGGAAGGAACCTGAATTAGTGCAGGAGTTGGAAAAGTACCAGCTAGATGATCACCTGCTTGTCCCCTCTTACCACATCCATAAACCTTCTCTTAGGCCTTCCTCTTAACTGGAAGCTCCATCCTTAGCACCCTTCTCCCAATATACCCCTCATCTCTCCTCTGCACATGTCCAAACCAGCGCAATCTCGCCTCTCTGACTTTGTCTCCCAGCCATCCCACTTGAGCTGACCCTCTAATGTCCTCATTTCTAATCCTGTCCATCCTCGTCACATCCAATGCAAATCTTAGTATCTTTAATTCTGCCACCTCCAGCTCTGTCTCCTGTGCCACCGTCTCCAGCCCATATACCATAGCTGGTCTCACTACCGTCCTGTAGACCTTCCCTTTCACTCTTGTTGATACCCGTTTGTCACAAATCACTCCTGACACTCTTCTCCACCCACTCCTCCCTGCCTGCACTCTCTTCTTCTCTTCTCTTCCACAATCCCCATTACTCTGTACTGTTGATCCCAAGTTTTTAAACTCATCCACCTTCGCCAGCTCTACTCCCTCATCCTCACCATTCCACTGACCTCCCTCTCATTCACACACATGTATTCTGTCTTGGTGGTCCTTCATTTCTCTCCTCTCATATCTCCACCTCTCCAGGGTCTCCTCAGCTTGCAGATCACAATGTTATCAGCAAACATCACAGTCCACGGGGACTCCTGTCTAATCTCGTCTGTCAGCCTGTCCATCACCATTATAAATTAGAAAGGGCTCAGAGCCGATCCCTGATGTAATCCCACCTCCAACCACTCTACACTCAATGACCCATAATAATAAAGTGAGGACATGTTTTCAGAAAGATTTACAAATTTATTAAAAATCAAAAACTGGAATCTCACATCTGTAAAAGTATTCAAACCTCGCAGAGCACCTGGTGACATCTCTACAAGCTTTGAACTCTTGGATTTGGGCAGTTGATCCTGTTCCTCCTGACAGATCCTCACCAGCTCCATTAGATTAGATTGGATGGGAAGCTTCTGTATGCTGCCATCTTCAATTCTCTCCACAGACTTTCTATGGGATTTATGTCTGGGCTGTGGCTGGGCCACTGAAGGACCCTCTGAGACTTGTCTTGAAGCCACTCCAGCATTGTCGTGGCTGTGTGCTTCAGGTCATTGTCATGCTGAAAGGTGATCTGTCTCATCCCAGTCTGAGATGCTGTGCACTCTGGAGCAGGTTCTCTTCAAGGTTCTCTCTTTATTTGGCTTCTTTCATCCTCTCCTCAGTTCTGACCAGTCTCCCTGTCCCTGCACCACCATAGCCTGACTCTGCCATCACCAAGATAACCGACGTCATTTGCTTCATATGAGAATGCTCAGGAATGATGTCCCTCACCAGTACATGCAAAAAGGTGCTATACAAAGTCATAAGCAGGTGAGGTCATCCTCCAGCAGTGACTGCGTCATCCTGTGGTCACTGTGCCTGCTGGGCGCCTCAATGCAGAAAAATGAAATGGTGTTTATAGTAGGAAGGCGTTATAATAAGAAAAGGCGCTATATAATGAAAAAGTGGCAGGTTCAGACTCCAAGAGTGACTCCTTGTGAGCTGAGTGAGTCTCTGTGCCTGCCAGGCCTGAAATACAGAAATGTGGAAAGAAGCAGCGTTCATGATGGAAAGGCGCTATAAAAAAGGCCACACCATCAAATCATAACTTGTCTTTCTCAGTTTCTAGCAGCAAGCTGACGAGTCTCTGCACCTGCTAGTCCTTTAACTATAAAAGGGATTGGTGTTCATAATAGCAAGGCACTATATAACAAAAAACACTGAAGAAGGGGATAAGGTGGCACATTCAGCCACCAAGAGTGACACTCTGTGAACTTAGCGAGTCACTGCACTTGCCATGGCTCTCAGTAGACAAAAATGGAACAAAATCTGATGTTCATGATGAAAGGTGCTATATAAAATCATAAGGTCACAAATTCAAAGCCGAGCATTGACTTTGTGTCACCAGTGAGTCAGTATGCCTGCTAGACCTAATAATAAGATGATAAGATGGCACATTCAGTCACCAAGAGAGACAATCTGTGAGCTTAGCGAGTTGCTGCACTCATCATGGCTCTCACTAGAGAAAAATGGGTCACAATCTGGTGTTCATGATGAAAGGCGCTATATAGAATCATAAGGCACTAAACTCGGTCTTCACCATTGAGTTCCTTTGCCACCCAAGGCAGCTACCTTGCCTGTTAGGCCACATTGTGGACAAAATGGTGTTTACAATAGAAAGACTCTGGGCTTATGAACTCCTCCAGTGACAGGCGCAGCATCCAGCAATGTCACTCAAAAGAGCCGTCACACCTGCCAGGCCTTACAGTGTGAAAATCTGGAAAGATCTGTGGAATGGTGTCATGATTGGGAGGTCACAGGCGGTAAACACAAACACAATAAACATGAGTCCAGAATCAGCTTTCATGCCAGAAGTAAACGTTTATTTCAGATTTTAAAGGATGCAGGGGTCAGCAGAGGGGCAAAGGGGGCTTGTGAAGTGCAAAGTAGAGCGAAGATCAGCAAACCTCCAGGTGTTCCTCTATGAATTCAACAGGCTCCATTTTTTGCCACCCATATCTCATTTACTGTACGTCTGTAAAGGAAAGATATATGAAGAATAAAACCAGAGACGTGACACTTCCTTCATTCCACTCACAGGAGACTTTAAGAGCCGCGCTCAGCTCCACCTGCACACCTGAGACAGGTATGGGACGGCGACACCTGTGGTGGTCCTGGATCAGGTGACCACTGCCCACTCTGCACGACAGCTTAGTTAATTAAAGGAGCACATTGCATACAGGGAGTCAATATGTAGAATATTATGGGATATCTGAGCTGTTTCAATCTCATTATGTCAGACAAATCCTGGCTGACGTTGTACACTCATGATGAATGAGGACAGAAGTGACTAATAATTATTAAAAAGTTCAGATGACCCCAAACACACCTAGCATGCTGGACCACCGTGCCAATTATATGACCTGCCTGTGATCTGAGTGTAAAAAAAAGAAAAAAGAAGCCACTGTGTCCTGCCTGGAAACTGCTTCACTACACACCCTGAAAGGCGCTATATAGAAGTCCTAAACCTGCCTGTTCACTCGCAGTCACAGATCTTCTGACTGTTGTCTGTTGAAATATGGAAGCCACAAGATGGTCTGACTAATATAAAAGTTAGCTAGGGAACATCTGTGAAATAGAAGGTTAGGATGAAGGAGAGCAGGGTTTCAAAAATAGAGAAAAATAATAAATTGTCAGAGTCATCCTCAGCAGTGTGAAGGCCAGCTGCTCTTGTGTTGAGACAAGGACAGAGTTCAGTGACAATGTGACACGTGTGTGCCAATCAACAGGCACTCTGAGGTGCCCTCATTACTGAGTAGAATTACCTGAACTCGGAAGTTTTAAATTCTTCACCTCAAACACCTGCCTGACCTTGAGACCCCCGCACTGCTCACCTGGAGGCCATCGTGGCCCACTGAGCGAGATCTGCTGGTCTCAACTCAACACACAGACCTGCAGGTGACGGAGTTTGCATTTTTGTCCACAGATGTCAGTCACTGATGTTGAATAAAGTCACTCACTGATAACGTCAGCCGCACTGAAGGTGACAGTCCTAAACCGACGTCACATTACTGCTCTTCAGAGAGGATGTCAGACTTGGAAACTATAGCTGCTGATCTCGTCACCTGAGGATGCCCACTTACTGTATGTGACTTAAGCCACATTTATTATGTCACACTATACAACTTCTAGTTACAGGGGATGTCAAACTTGATGACCACATTTGCCAGTCTCATCACCTGTCTACACCAGTTTAGAAGACTAGAAACCACAGGACATGGTGTATTTAAAACTTCTAGTCTGAGGGGATGTCACACTTGATGACACAGAGCTGATGATCTCATGGCCAATCTCTTTGTCCAATTATGTCAGTTTATACTAGAAATGACTGGGCATGTGACGTTACACGACTTCCAGTCAGAAGAGTTGTCAGATTTGATGACTCCTCTTGCTGATCTCCTGGATGATCTCTTTAGAATTTACTTGCAATGTCATCTTACGTGACTCCGTGATGACTCGTCCAGCACAGTGTCACATTTCCACAATGCCGCATGTCCTTCATTTGTTTTTTTTTATAACCGCCAGTAACGTGCTGTCTGACTCAGCTGTTTCCCTTGCTCAGAGTTTACAGGTGCGGTGAGTTCAGCCACCGTATCTCCCCCTTGCTTTCATTTTTCGATTTTTATCTTGGTTTTTAAAACATGAGACATCACAAAGATGTTCTAAATGTCTCATGTTGCTTTTTTGCTCATCACAACAGTCACTGGATTGCACTTCCTGCTTGGCACTGATTGGCTGTCAGTGTTACTGCACATAGGCTCCGCCCCTACAATTTAAGGCCACATAACCTGTTGGAGGCCACGAGTCACAAATTGGTTGGACTGAGAAGCTGGGGATGTCAGACGACACGACTGCTGATCACAGGACACGCACTGTGACACCCCCCCCCCAACTTGATGACATTATGTAAATGAGCTCTGTGACTGAAAACATCTGGAAAGGTCATGTAACGTGACATGGCCTTAGACTGGTATGCTCAGGTGATGAGATCACCAACAGCGGTGCCCAGCTTTAAACTCCCCTCCAGTTTGCAGTTGTGTGATGTGACAACAACAAGCCCCCTCTGATCCCACCCTCATAAACCACCCTGTTAAAAGGGGGTCTCTTACAGGCAGAAAGTTCTTGATGCCGGTGCATACTTGGGAAGAGAGCCCTAATAGACACAGTGAGCACAAACACAGAGAGAAGAATCAGAAAAGGGAAGAATTAAAGAATTAACAGCAGAAGTGCACTGCGGACCACCGGCTAACCAGCTCTCCACCAAACACACAGCAGCCTGACACTTCGACTAAAGAAAGAGCATTTGCAGAAGTATACAGGGAGAGAGTTTGGAGACTTTTACTGAGAGGCTGTTTTTCTGTTCCTCAGTGAGTAAGTTTATCAGCAGTGACACATTGTTGAAATCTGGAAATTAGAGAGCTGTAACTGAAGATTATTTCAAGCTGGAACTCACCTTTGAAAGGCGCTATATAAAGTTAAAACAATGCCTGCACAGTCACCATCACTATGGGGTCCTGAGTGACTCAATTCACCTGCCAGAGCTCACAGGACACAAATGAACTGTTTTACCTACAGAGTGGCTTAGGATAAGTGTCACTTTAAAACGGTCACCTCATCTCATTTTCAGACCTGGAGAGCATCTAAGTAGCACTAAGGCAGGACACCAGTCCACCACTGGTCCCACTCACACTCATACTAGGGGCAGCTGGGAATCGACAATGAATCAAACCTAACCCATGCAGACAGAGTGAAACCGTGTCACCTCTACATGACAACATCTGAACTTGGGATCTGAGCCCAATATTCAGGGTCCGTGAAGCAGGGGCACTAATCACTGTGTCACCATGCCATTAAATGTAGAAAGGTGCTATATACAACAAATAAGGTTCAATCCAAGTCATGTAGTCCCTCTGTGAACCTTTGTTAGTCACTTCATCTTCAAGGAAACATTGCTGCTCTATGAAAATCCCACTAAAAATGGAATTCACTATGAAAAGGCGCTATATAAGTCATCAGCCTGACTTTCCACTCCTACCAACCGTGGACTGTCTGTGTTGATCTGAATGAGCAATTTCATTGTAGGGCCTGTAATTAAGAATTCAGACTATTACTGGTGAGGAAGGCAAGCTCTATTGTAGGCACGGAGCTGGACAGTTTGACATCTGTGGCAGAGTGACGGGCGCTGAGCAGACTCCTGTCAGTCATGGAGAATCCACTGAACAGGATCATCTCCAGACAGAGGAGCAGCTTCAGCGACAGACTGCTGTCACCGTCCTGCTCCACTGACAGACTGAGGAAATCGTTCCTCCCCCAAACTATGCGACTCTTCAATTCCACCCAGGGGGGTAAATGTTAACATTATATAAAGTTATTGTCTGTTATACCTGCATTGTTATCACTCTTTAATTTAATATTGTTAATATCAGTATGCTGCTGCTGGAGTATGGGAATTTCCCCTTGGGATTAATAAAGTATCTATCTATCTATCTATCTATCTATCTATCTATCTATCTATCTATCTATCTATCTATCTATCTATCTATCTATCTATCTATCTATCTATCTATCTATCTATCTATCTATCTATCTATCTATCTATCTATTGTGTTCTACCTGCATTAGTGACTTAAGATGGAGTGGACTATCAAAAGGTGCTATATAAGTCATAGGTTTGTTTGTGAACTTCTTATCATGGCCTGCCTTGTGTGAACTTGTGTAGGTCCCCTCCCTGCTGGGGCCCATAATGTATTTACAGTGCTGAGTTTTAACTTCAATTGTGCCTAGAGATGGACTTCATTATGGAAGGGCGCTATATAAAATCACCAAACAGACTTATTCAGTCCCCACTGTTGATTCTCTAGTCATTAAAGTCAGCTGTCTAAAAAAGTCAATATCTGAACGCTCAGGCAGGTTTCATTTGAACAATCTGGACGAGAAGAGGCCATTCAGCCCACCGAAGCTCACCAGTCCTGTCCACTTAATTCGTCTAAGATTACATCAAGTGGAGTTTTAAAAGTTCCTACAGTCCTCCTGTCTACCACTGTCACTTATTCCAAGTGTCTGTGGTTCTCTGTGCATAAAGAAAAATCTCCTAATGTTTGTGCAAAATTTCCCCTTAACAAGTTTTCAGCTGTGTCCCCGTATTCTTGATGACCTCACTTTAAAATCACCGTCTTGATCCACTGGACTAATTCCATTCATAATTTTAAACACTTCAGTCAGGTATCCTCTTCATCTTCTTTTGTTTAAACTTTAAAGGCTCAGCTCTTTCAATTTTTCCTCATAACTCATCCCCTGTAGCCCTGGAATCAGCCCAGTTGCTCTTCTCTGGACTTTCTCCTGTGCTGCTCTGTCTTTATGGAGACCCAAACTGCACACAGGACTCCAGATGAGGCCTCACCAGTGTGTTATAAAGACTTGAGCAGAACCTCCTGTGACTTGTACTCCACACATCAAGGTGCTATATAACCTGACAGTCTGTTAGCCTTCTTAATGGCTTCTGAACACTGTCTGGCAGTTCATAGTGTTGTCCACTACGACTCCTAAATCCTTCTCATAAGGTGGACTCTCAATTTTCCAACCCCCCATTGTGTATTCAAACCTCACATTTTTACTTCCTATGTGTAATTCTTTACATTTACTGACATTAAATTTCATCTGCCACAAATCTGCCCAAGCCTCTCTGTTGTCCACGTCCTTCTGTAATGATATAACGGATTCCAAATTATCTGCAAATCCACCAATCTGGGTATCATCTGTAAACTTAACCAGTATAAGGGATGGCCAGCAGTCCAACTTGGCCGGGACACTGAAAATATGCTAGATGGCAGCTGCCCTGGTTTAAGGTGCTGCCATGGGTTCCCACAGGGCACCATGGGACTTGGAGTTTGATATACAGTGCTGTGAAAAAGTATTTGCCCCCTTCCTGATTTCTTATTTTTTTTGCATGTTTGTCACACTTAAATGTTTCAGATCATCAAACAAATTTTAAATATCAGACAAAGATAACCCAAGTAAACCCAAAGTGCAGTTTTTAAGTGATGATTTTATTTATTAAGGAAAAAAAAGGTGTTCTATTCAATAAGGGCGCGCACAAAAAGGTGAGCTTCAAAAGGGCGACCTCAATTGGGTGCAGCGAATAAAGGCAAACGCAACAAAATTATTACAGTGAATTTATTAGATAAAGGCAATGATTGAACGTATAAAAAGGCAAAAGCAAGAATATTAAAACATCCAATTAATTAATGCATGAACTTCTAATGAACTATTTCTAAAGCTCTCTATATTTCGTTGTTTCCTGCTCTTACTCATTGTTGTGTTACACTTGAAGCTGTAGATTATGTGCAATGCCATGTAGATATTCTATTATTATCCACTGTTATTATCTATCTATTATTATCTAAATTATCTACGAATGCCTTAATTAGCCGCGCTCAAATTGAGGTCGCCCTTTTGAAGCTCGCCTTTTTGTGCGCGCCCTTATTGAAGGATACCAAAAAAAACTATCCAAACCTACAGCACTGTATAAGCCCTGTTGGGTACAGAGGGTGCCGCCAGGGGGTGCTGCTGAAAAGACATGTGGTATGACGTTTCCGCCATAACCCGGAATTACTTGCAGACCATGTGGGTGTAAGAGCAGAAGCACTTCTGGGTTGGCCAATATAGAAAGGACTGGACTGACCTCAAAGAAAGGAGCCAGAGTCGGGTGGTAATTGGACGAAGTGCAGTTGAAAGAGACAGATAAAGAAGAAGAATTCAATATTGTGCCAATATTGGCTGTGGTGGAGGAAACAATTGGAAAGAATTTCTCAATCAAAATAAGATCATTGTGCTTTTAACTCGTGCCCTGTGTCTGTTGTGTTGTGTTGGAGGAGCGACTGTGCCCTCTAGTGTCCACACCTGTTCATTACTTATATTCCTATCTAAATCCATCCATCTGTCAATTATTCAACCAGCTACATCCACACTACAGGGTTATGGGGGTCTGCTGGAGCCAATCTCAACCAACACTGGCGCAAGGCAGGAAACAAACCCCGGGCAGGGCGCCAGCCCACTGCAGGGCACACACTCACACACACACTAGGGACAATTTCGGATTGCCAATGAACCTAACCTGCATGTCTTTGGACTGTGGGAGGAAACCCACGCAGACACGGGGGGAACATGCAAACTCCATACAGGGGGGACCCGGGAAGCGAACCCAGGTGTCCTTACTGTGAGGCAGCAGCGCTACCACTGTGCCACCCTCTTATCTAATAATAATAATAATTCTTTGCATTCATATAGCGCTTTTCTCACTACTCAAAGTGCTCAGCAATTGCAGGTTAAGGGCCTTGCTCAAGGGCCCAACAGAGCAGAGTCTCTTTTGGCATTTTACGGGATTCAAACCGGCAACCTTCTGATTGCCAGTGCAGATCCCTAGCCTCAGAACCACCACTCCGCCCATCTAAATCATTTATAAATATTTAAAAATAGCAGTAGCCCTAACACTGCCCCCTGCTGGTCACCACTCTTAACATCTCCCAATTCTGATGAGGTTCCTCACACCGTCACCCTCTGCTTCCTGTGTCTGAACCAGTTCTG
Source organism: Erpetoichthys calabaricus (assembly GCF_900747795.2). NCBI lineage: Eukaryota > Metazoa > Chordata > Cladistia > Polypteriformes > Polypteridae > Erpetoichthys > Erpetoichthys calabaricus. The sequence goes on along the minus strand of NC_041404.2, from coordinate 60,203,653 downwards.
CACCCATTGACATTCCCACTTCTCTTAGTTCGATGCCCACCCTCTCATGTGGCACCTTATCAAATGCTTTCTGAAAATCCAGATCAATAATCTCATCTGCTCCACTCTGCTCGTATCCTTGTGTTGCTTCCTCATAGAATTCCAGCGTGTTGATAAAACACGACCTCCCTCTTCTGACCCCATGCTGACTGTTCAGTTAAACTTCTGTCCTTGCCAGGTGTTGCTCAATCTTATCCTTAATAATTCCTTCCATTAATTTCCCTGTGATGCACATTAAGCTTACTGGCCTATAGTTGCTTGGATCGGTTCAGTCCCCCTTTTTATATAACGGGATGATATTTGCCACTTTCCTAGTCCTTCAGAATCTCCCCAATGTGCAGCGACTTCCCAACAATATGTGTCATGGTTTTATATCTGCACTCGCCAGCCTCCTTAAGAACTTGAGGATAAATATTATCTGGTCCTGGCAGAGCCGTCTTAACAGCTTCATAGTAGAGCAATGGGGCCCCTGTTTTGATAGCAAAAGAGAAACACACATACAGAGCATCCAGAAAGTATTCACAGCGCATCATCACTTTGTCCACATTTTGTTATGTCACAGCCTTATTCCAAAATGGATTCAATTCATTTTTTTCCTCAGAATTCTACACACAACACCCCATAATGACAACATGAAAAAAGTTTACTTGAGGTTTTTGCAAATTTATTAAAAATACAAAAACTAAGAAATCCCATGTCCATAAGTATTCACAGCCTTTGCTCAATACTTTGTCGATGCCCCTTTGGCAGCAATTCCAGCCTCAAGTCTTGTTGAATATGATGCCACCAGCTTGGCACACCTATCCTTGGCCAGTTTTGCCCATTCCTCTTTGCAGCACCTCTCAAGCTCCATCAGGTTGGATGGGAAGTGTCGGTGCACAGCCATTTTAAGATCTTTCCAGAGATGTTCAATCGGATTCAAGTCTGGGCTCTGGCTGGGCCACTCAAGGACATTCACAGAGTTGTCCTGAAGCCACTCCTTTGATATCTTGGCTGTGTGCTTAGGGTCGTTGTCCTGCTGAAAGATGAACCGTCGCCCCAGTCTGAGGTCAAGAGCGCTCTGGAGCAGGTTTTCATCCAGGATGTCTCTGTACATTGCTGCAGTCATCTTTCCCTTTATCCTGACTAGTCTCCCAGTTCCCCACAGCATGATGCTGCCACCATCATGCTTCACTGTAGGGATGGTATTGGCCTGGTGATGAGCGGTGCCTGGTTTCCTCCAAACGTGACGCCTGGCATTCACACCAAACAGTTCAATCTTTGTCTCATCAGACCAGAGAATTTCCTTTCTCATGGTCTGAGAGTCCTTCAGGTGCCTTTTGGCAAACTCCAGGCGGGCTGCCATGTGCCTTTTACTAAGGAGTGGCTTCCGTCTGGCCACTCTACCATACTGGCCTGATTGGTGGATTGCTGCAGAGATGGCTGTCCTTCTGGAAGGTTCTCCTCTCTCCACAGAGGACCTCTGGAGCTCTGACAGAGTGACCATCAGGTTCTTGGTCACCTCCCTGACTAAGGCCCTTCTCCCCCGATCCCTCAGTTTAGATGGCTGGCCAGCTCTAGGAAGAGTCCTGGTCGTTTCGAACTTCTTCCACTTACGGATGACACTGTGCTCATTGGGACCTTCAAAGCAGCAGAAATTTTTCTGTAACCTTCCCCAGATTTGTGCCTCGAGACAATCCTGTCTCGGAGGTCTACAGACAATTCCTTTGACTTCATGTTTGGTTTGTGCTCTGACATGAACTGTCAACTGTGGGACCTTCTATAGACAGGTGTGTGCCTTTCCAAATCATGTCCAGTCAACTGAATTTACCACAGGTGGACTCCAATGAAGCTGCAGAAACATCTCAAGGATGATCAGGGGAAACAGGATGAACCTGAGCTCAATTTTGAGCTTCATGGCAAAGACTGTGAATACTTATGGACATGTGCTTTCTCAATTTTTTTATTTTTAATAAATTTGCAAAAACCTCAAGTAAACTTTTTTCACGTTGTCATTATGGGGTGTTGTGTGTAGAATTCTGAGGAAAAAAATGAATTTAATCCATTTTGGAATAAGGCTGTAACATAACAAAATGTGGAAAAAGTGATGCGCTGTGAATACTTTCCGGATGCACTGTAGGCATCAGAAATAACCTGAACCCCATGCTCATGGGGCCCCCAGGCAACTGCCCTGCGTGCCCATGCGTTAAGATGGACCTGGGTCCTGGTGATTTGTTTGATTTCAGCCTGTTTAATCTGAGCGGCTCATCTCTGTCTACAATTTCTAAATCACTCAGAACTTCCTTAGTAGTTTTCCATTTGCCACTGGGAGGTTATCCACTAGGCGGCACGGTGGCGCAGTGGGTAGCGCTGCTGCCTCGCAGTTAGAAGACCCAGGTTCACTTCCCGGGTCGTCGCTGCGTGGAGTTTGCATGTTCTCCCCGTGTCTGCATGGGTTTCCTCCAAAGACATGCAGGTTAGGTGCCTTGGTGATCCTAAATTGTCCCGTGTGTGTGTGTGTGCCCTGCCCGGGGTTTGTTTCCTGCCTTGTGCCCTGTGTTGGCTGGGATTGGCTCCAGCAGACCCCCGTGACCCTGTAGTTAGGGTATAGTGGGTTGGATAATGGATGGATGGAGGTTAACCACTTCCTCACATGTGAAGACCTCCAAAAAAGTTTAGAGCGTCCTCTGTTTCACTGTCTGTATCTTTTAATTCCCCTTTACTTGTCCTGTTTCACTTCACCTCCTCCTTGATTGTTCCTTTACTACTAAAATAGTCAAAGAATCCCTTAGGATTGTCTTTTGCCTTATCTGCTCTATTCCTCTCCAAATGTCTTTTAGCCTCCCTGATATCCTTCTTCATGGTTGCCCTCATGTTCTCATACCCCCTACGATTCACTTTGGAGTTATTAGTACGTTAGAGGATCGGCTCAGGTTGGACTGTTGGGATTCAAAGTCAGAGAAGCGAGATGGCGTTGGTTTGGAGAGATGCTGGGTATATTGGGAGAAGGGTGCTAAGGATAGAGCTGCCAGGCAGGAGGAGAAAACGAAGGCCTAAGAGAAGGTTTATGGATGTGGTGAGAGAGGACATGCAGGTGATGGATGTGAGAGAACATGATGCAGAGGACAAAGATATGGAAGACGATGATCCGCTGTGATGATCCTTAACAGGAGCAACCAAAAAAAGAAGAAGTCTCATACGCCTTGTTTGTCTCCTTTTTCCTTTGCCTCTTCTTTTTTAGCCCACTGCTCAGTATTTTTTAATCTCCTTTGTGATGGGTGACCTCAGCCATTACCCAGCTGGGACACCACCTGGATGGATTGACCGGAGGAGAGAGCATCAGTGAGGCACTACCTCTCCTGGGATGGTAGAGGGCAGCCCTCCTGGGCGGCTGAGGCACCACAGATTCCCGCAGGGCATGCTGGTACAGCCCTATTGAGTTCCATTGGGGGCCGCCAGAGGGAGCTGCAGAGACATTAAATGGATTTCTACCACACCTGGGAGTGATTCCAGGCAATCCTGATGAACCACCTACAGCACTCCCAGGTGCTGAATTAAAAGGAGCCGCCTCACTCCATTCTGGGGGCCAGAGTCGGGAGGAAGAGGGCAAAGCCTGAGGAGGAGTGGAGGCTGATGGACTGGTGGCAGAGAAGGGACTGCGTTGTGGCGTGCTGTGTTGGTGATTTGTGTCGTGTGCCTGCCTGAGTCGGGGTTAGGGCGGCTGTACACGCCCGGACTTCACACCTATTAATTCCAAATGGAGGTCTGTACCCGTCCTGCATTACACGTACAATGTTTTTAAACCTGCGCCACTGCTCCTCGCCAGTCTTATCCCAGTCCATCCTCCTTAGACTTTGCCACATCTGCTCAAAATTTGCCCTGCCAAAGTTAAACGATTTTAGTCTTCGCATCTGTGTTCTTAGAAAAGACTAAGAATTGCATTAGATTATGGTCACGTGACCCTAGTGGTCCAATCACCTCGACACCCTCAATTCTGTCCCGATTATTACAAAATATTAAATCCAGATAGGTTTTACTCAATGTTGGTGTTAAAAACAATCATTGATTACTTCTAAAAGCTCCTGCTCTTGTGATTGGTTATTTACAAGGTTATCCCAGTTAATATTCGGGTAGTTAAAGTCCCCCATTATTGTAATATCCATCCATCCATCCATTTTCCAACCCGCTGAATCCGAACACAGGGTCACGGGGGTCCGCTGGAGCCAATCCCAGCCAACACAGGGCACAAGGCAGGAAACAATCCCGGGCAGGGTGCCAACCCACCGCAGCATTATTGTAATATCCTCCTGTAAACTTACCTTTTAATATTACTAATGAGATGTGCATTGAAATTACTGTCTGCATTGGGTGGTCTATAACAATCTCCTCAAATAAGGTTCCAGATGTCCTCACTAAGATGGGGCTCATCGTCCAACTGAAGACGGATTGCGTTTAAATTCTGCTTGACGTAAACAGCAAGCCCACCTCCTGTTCTGTTCTGTCTGTCCTTCCTTTTACGTGTGTGCCCCTCTATTTTCTACTCATCCCATCTTTATTATTTAGCCCAGTTTCCTTATTGATATATCATCATAATTATGCTCATCTACCTTCAACTTTACATTATTATGCCTCCTTGTGCAGTTCTAAACCTGACCTGTCCTAAATTCCCTGTCCTCCCCCTTCCCTAATTTTAACAATCCTCGACTGACCTCCTCATATCCCCCCCACCCCAACACACTGGTGCCCCTCCTGTGCCAATACAACCTGCCTCATTGGTACACATCCCATCTGTTCCAAAATAACTCTCAATGCCCCATAAACCAATACCCTTCTACCCTATACCAAGGTTTGAGCAACACGTAAAGCCTCCCCAATCTTACATGGCCTGGCGCGTGGCACAAGCAGAACTTCAGAGAAGACCACCTTGTCAGTTCTGCTCCTCAGCCAAGCATCTAACTCATTGAATTTGGATTGCAGAACTGATAGACTACCCTTATGTATGTCCTTTATTCCAAAATGGACAATGACCACTGGATCCAACCCCCACTCTGACCAAGAGCCTATCCACCCTTCCAGAGAGGTTGCCGACTTGCACCCGGAAGGCATCACACTGTGCCAGACTCTCTGTCTCTGGAGCAAACTTGTGCTTCAATCCCCCTAATAACTGAGTCCCCAACTATCACTACCTCTCTCTTTCTAGGAATTGGTTTTCAGGTGGTCCATTGGGGCTCCTCATCCCTGCCTGCCACCTCAGAATCATCAGAGACACCATCCCGCTCCACAAGGATCTGAAGATTGTTTGACACTTCAAAGCACTTGCCACTTACCGCTTTACATTACAGAATGAGCAGCTGCTGGGGTAGGTCTTGCCATTGGTGGCACACACAACGTCGTTCATCGTTGAGCAGTCAACCCTCATCAGATTGTAACAGTTGGGCTACAGAAATGGAGAGCAGAAGGTCAGTTGAACATTAGCAGCGGGTGCTGAAGGAGACAACGTGAGGAGACCCTTACCTGTGGAGGGAACTCTGCCTCACTTCTCATGTCTGTGGAAGAAAAGAGGGTGAAACCTGTCATTGAGTACTCCCTGAAACATCTAAAAAAACTTCATCCATTTTCATAAATGAGCATTTAGAAAGACTTATTAGTAAGAATCTGTCATCACATCAGACATCTCATCACACAAAAGAAACAAACATTCGTCAGTGTCATCAGTCATACACGACGTGCTGCTCTGAGCTGACAGCTACACTGATGGGCTTTGAAGGCACAAATTCCTCTCCAGCAACCCTTCTGTGATCCCAAGGGGCTGACATTCCCTCCTGGAGATCACGTGAAGGAAACACAGAAACAGCTGAGCAGGTGGGCAAGGCGGCCAGCAAAATGAAAAGGCAAGGAAGGGCAACAACATCAGTGGCATGGTGGGCAGTGGCCATCACTACTGCCTCACAGACGCCACGTCCAGAGCTTGAACCTCACACCGGGTCATCATCTCTGTGGGTTTGTCCATTGGGCTTTCCTCCAACACCTCAAAGATGAGTTTAAATTGTTAGTGGACAAATCTAAAATGGACCAGTGTGTGTGTGTGTGTGCGTGCGTGTGTCTGTGTGTGTGTAAATGTACTCTGCAATGGACAATCTATTGTGGCGAGCAGCTGGGTAATGGTACCCAGCCGGGATGCCCGGAAGGACTGAAAGAGGGATTACGCCTCCTCTGGACCACGAGAGGGCATCCGCCCTGATTGGTATGGGGGCCACGGGAACAGAGCATGGAAGCTCAACCCTATAGGGGCCCGCGGTCACCGCCAAGGGGCGCCCGGATGCCTGAGGAGCCCTGGACGTCAGCACTTCTGCCACACCAGGAGGTGCTGGGGGAAGTTCATCGGGAGGCACCTGGAGCACATCCGGGTGAATATAAAAGGGGCTGCTTCCCTCCATTCGGTAGCTGGAGTCGGGTGGAAGAAGGACGAAGACTGCAGAAGAGGAGTGGAGGCAATCAGAGAGAAAGAGGGATTGAGGAAAAGGCCTGGACTGAGGGTGATTGGTGCGGGAGCACTGGGTCGTGCGTACAGAAAGATGAATAAACGTGTGTTGGGTAGTAAACCATCGGTGTCTGCCTGTCTGTGTCCGGGCTGTCACCCACTCTATCTATCTATCTATCTATCTATCTATCTATCTATCTATCTATCTATCTATCTATCTATCTATCTATCTATCTATCTATCTATCTATCTATCTATCTATCTATCATATAGTGCCTTTCACATCTATCTATCTATTATAAAGTATCTATCTATCTATCTATCTATCTATCTATCTATCTATCTATCTATCTATCTATCTATCTATCTATCTATCTATCTATCTATATAGTGCCTTGCATATCTATCTATCTATCTATCTATCTATCTATCTATCTATCTATCTATCTATCTATCTATCTATCTATCTATCATATAGTGCCTTTCACATCTATCTATCTATCTATCTATCTATCTATCTATCTATCTATCTATCTATCTATCTATCTATCTATCTATCTATCTATCTATCTATCTATCTATCTATCTATCATATAGTGCCTTTCACATCTATCTATCTATCTATCTATCTATCTATCTATCTATCTATCTATCTATCTATCTATCTATCTATCTATCTATCTATCTATCTATCTATCTATTATATAGTGCCTTGCATATCTATCTATCTATCTATCTATCTATCTATCTATCTATCTATCTATCTATCTATCTATCTATCTATCTATCTATCTATCATATAGTGCCATTACTATCTATCTATCTATCTATCTATCTATCTATCTATCTATCTATCTATCTATCTATCTATCTATCTATCTATCTATCTATCATATAGTGCCTTTCACATCTATCTATCTATTATAAAGTATCTATCTATCTATCTATCTATCTATCTATCTATCTATCTATCTATCTATCTATCTATCTATCTATATAGTGCCTTGCATATCTATCTATCTATCTATCTATCTATCTATCTATCTATCTATCTATCTATCTATCTATCTATCATATAGTGCCTTTCACATCTATCTATCTATCTATCTATCTATCTATCTATCTATCTATCTATCTATCTATCTATCTATCTATCATATAGTGCCTTTCACATCTATCTATCTATCTATCTATCTATCTATCTATCTATCTATCTATCTATCTATCTATCTATCTATCTATCTATCTATCTATTATATAGTGCCTTGCATATCTATCTATCTATCTATCTATCTATCTATCTATCTATCTATCTATCTATCTATCTATCTATCTATCTATCTATCTATAGTGCCTTTCCTATCTATCTATCTATCTATCTATCTATCTATCTATCTATCTATCTATCTATCTATCTATCTATCTATCTATCTATCTATCTATCTATCTATTATATAGTGCCTTTCATATCTATCTATCTATCTATCTATCTATCTATCTATCTATCTATCTATCTATCTATCTATCTATCTATCTATCTATCTATGAGACCCAAATAAACTGAAACTGTTAGGCTCCACATTCCCTTTTCCTGTTTTTCTAATTACAGAATATTGTTCAAGTATGTACAGTCTCTGATTTTAAATTATTTACAAAAGAAATGTATATATTCACTACATGTAATGCTAACGGGGTAAATCATATAAAATATATTTTACAATTTCCCACATAAAGTCCCTTAAATTATTTCATTTAGATCAGTAGGAATTATTTTGAAGCACATCTATGAGTATCTCTTATCTAAAAGCTAAATGTTTTGTTCTACATATTCCTATTCTGTTTCTTTAAGCTTTCATTTTTACTACTAAATTAACACATGCATTTCTACCTTAAACATTAGAATTTTACATTCTACATTTAACATTCTGATGGAACATTCTGGACACTTTGTTAAAATTCTAATGCTTAAGGTAGAAATTCATGTGTTAATTTAGTAGTAAAAATAAGTGTCCGGAATGTTTCATCAGAATGTTAAATTATAGGAAATAAAACTAAACCTTCTGTCAGCCATGTAGTCATGCAAACATTAACATTCAATTCTGTTTCACATGTAAAATATACAAATTATTTATAACACAAGGACGGAATGGGAAAAAGAAATCAATACATGCCACGTATCAAATGCCTTATAATTTAAATTTATTTGTATTTGAAATGTCTTCAGGGGTACTGAGCACATCAAGCCTTTGCATATTGAGAACTGGAGCTTCTGCTTCGTTGTCAGTTCAACATCACAATAATTTAAACTAAGAAGAAAATATTCTGCCAAAGAAGTGTGCCAACCAATGTGTCACACCGCCTGACGTTGGCCCCCACCGTTAGCCAAAGGATCCCTCCAGCCGACACCACGAGGAGGCGGTGGGGTGGGGGGACTCTGTCAGCCTAATAAGAAAATCCATCCATCCATTTTCCAACCTGCTGAATCCGAACACAGGGTCACGGGGGTCTGCTGGAGCCAATCCCAGCCAACACAGGGCACAAGGCAGGAACCAATCCCGGGCAGGGTGCTAACCCACTGCAGCTAATAAGAAAATATTCTTTTTATTTTATTTACTGATTTTATTTAAACAAAAAAAACATTCCATACAATCAAGTCAAAGTTAACAAAACGAAATGGAGCCCCAGCTGAAGAGAAAGAGAGAAGAGCCAACAACCAGGGCAAATCTTTAAAAGCTGCCAAGAAGGAGGAGAATCCTTTTCTCCACTATAGAGGCTTATTCTAAAGTGCTATTGATTCAGTCCTGCCAAGTTTTAAAGACGTGTCGAGAAGACCCTGTAAGTAAGAAGTTGATTTTCTCCAAGTTCAAGTAATATAGAGCAGTACTTCCCAAACGCGGCCCTGGGGACCCCCTGTGGCTGTAGGTTTTTGTTCCAGCCAGCTTTTGGTTTTAATTAAGTGATGTGTTATTTCCCAAGTTCTGTGTTTTGGGAACAATACAGAAATTAGAAAACTAAGTTTGGTAATATTTGGTAATAAGAGTGGTGGCTCTGAGGCTAAGGATCTGCGCTGGTATCCTGAAGGTTGCCAGTTTGAATCCCCGTCACTGCCAAAAGAGATCCCACTCTGCTGGGCCCCTTGAGCAAGACCCTTAACCTGTCATTGCTCCAGGGGCGCAGTACAATGGCTGACCCTGCGCCCTGACCCCAAGGGGGATGCGAAAACTAACAAATTCCTAATACAAGAAATTGTTTAAGGCGAAATAAAGAACAAAAAATATTATAATATACCAAGCAGTTATGTGGGAATACTGTATTTTTTTTCTTTTTAATAATATTTTCTTCTTGATTTTCATTCTACTTTTCTAGGTGTTTAATTAATCCATTATTTACTAATTAGTGGGTCTGACGCTAAATTGCTTGCAGCCTTTGATTATTCCTTGTTGTTTGCCAGCCTCTTTGCTCTGCTCATTTTTAATTGTCATTAATAAGATACAACAAAGGGAGAAAACTGCACAGGGAAAGGGCAATGAGATCAACAAAAGAGTGTGTTACAAACTCGAACCAGAGCCATAGCCAGGTTTGGGGCAGCCACCCGTATATTGAAAAAACAAGTGACAGCACCGAGGTGCACAGATCAGAGTCCAAAACAGAACTGAGGGCACAGGGCAAAGGTGGAGGCTTTTAAAGGTCAGAACAGGAAGTGATGTCAAAGGGGCCGGGACCAGAAGGGTCTTCAACCATAGGCTCGGGCCCGGAAGTGATGTCACCAGTAGGGTTGCCAGACGTCCCTTATATACGGGACATGTCCCATATTTGATCATTTTGTCCCCTGTCCCGTACTGACCTTTCAGGGACACCCAAATGTCCCATATTTAGTTCATTTTCAAATTCCGTAATAAAAATATATTTTTATCTGTGAAGATTGTCTGTCGAATTGATAGAAAAAAAAAGAGAAAAACTTTACTCTGTGATCTTTCATATTGTTGGTTAATTTGTTGTTTACGTTTAATTGCTTTCTCCATTGTTAGTCTATGATTGTAAATGTATGAGTGACGACATTTTTTGACTTGTGCCAATCAACTTTTGTCACCTATCCTACGACACTTGCTAAACAAACAGGCCCCAGCCTACTGTTACTTACCACCTTTGTAAGTCACTTTGGATAAAATTGTCTACCAAGCAAATACATGGAAGTGGAAATTCCAAAAGATGTGCAGCTTAGGCTGATCAGTAATTCCAAATCACCCCCGGCACGAGTGTGACTGGGACCAGTGGTGTCCTTTCTCCATGTTACCAGGATGTTCTCCAGCTTTGACAATGACATGACGTGACCTTCTTAGAATGACAGTCACCCTAAGACACTCTGTAGGTAAAACAGTGTATTTGTGCATTCTGAACCCTGGCAGGTGAAGAGTCACTTGGGACCACCACAGTGAGGGGGACCAGATAGATAGATAGATGAAAGGCACTACATGATAGATAGATAGATAGATAGATAGATAGATAGATAGATAGATAGATAGATAGATAGATAGATAGATGAAAGGCACTATATGGTAGATAGATAGATGAAAGGCACTATATGATAGATAGATAGAGTAGATAGATAGATAGATAGATAGATAGATAGATAGAAAGATAGATAGATAGATAGAAGGCACTATATGATAGATAGATAGATAGATAGATAGATAGATAGATAGATAGATAGATAGATAGATAGATAGATAGATAGGATAGATAGATAGAAGGCACTATATGATAGATAGATAGATAGATAGATAGATAGATAGATAGATAGATAGATAGATAGATAGATGAAAGGCACTATATATAGATAGATAGATAGATAGATAGATAGATAGATAGATAGATAGATTAGATAGATAGATAGATAGATGAAAGGCACTATATGATAGATAGATAGATAGATAGATAGATAGATAGATAGATAGAAGATAGATAGATAGATAGATAGATAGAAGGCACTATATGATAGATAGATAGATAGATAGATAGATAGATAGATAGATAGATAGATAGATAGATAGATAGATAGATGGATGAAAGGCACTATATGATAGATAGATAGATGAAAGGCACTATATGATAGATAGATAGATGAAAGGCACTATTGATAGATAGATAGGTAGATAGATAGATTGATAGATAGATAGATAGATAGATAGATAGATAGGGGGGGAAGGCACTATATTGATAGATAGATAGATAGATAGATAGATAGATAGATAGATAGATAGATAGATAGATAGATAGATAGAAGGCACTATATGATAGATAGATAGATAGATAGATAGATAGATAGATAGATAAGATAGATAGATAGATAGATAGATAGATAGATAGATAGATAGATACTTTATTAATCCCAATGGGAAATTCACATTATCCAGCAGCAGTATACTGATACAATAAATAATATTAAATTAAAGATTGATAATAATAATAATAATGCAGGTGAAAAACAGACAATAACTTTATATAATGTTAATGTTTACCCCCCGGGTGAAATTGAAGAGTCGCATAGTGTGGAGGAGGAACGATCTCCTCAGTCTGTCAGTGGAGCAGGACGGTGACAGCAGTCTGTCGCTGAAGCTGCTCCTCTGTCTGGAGATGATCCTGTTCAGTGGATTCTCCATGATTGACAGGAGTCTGCTCAGCGCCCATCGCTCTGCCACAGATGTTAAACTGTCCAGCTCCATGCCTACAATAGAGCCTGCCTTCCTCACCAGTTTGTCCAGGCGTGAGGCGTCTTTCCTCTTAATGCTGTCTCCCTAGCACACCACCGCGTAGAAGAGGGCGCTCGCCACAACTGTCTGATAGAACATCTGCAGCATCTTATTGCAGATGTTGAAGGATGCCAGCCTTCTAAGGAAGTATAGTCAGCTCTGTCCTTTCTTGCACAGAGCATCAGATTTGGCAGTCCAGTCTAATTTATCATCCAGCTGCACTCCCAGGTATTTATAGGTCTGCACCATCTGCACACAGGTCACCTCCTGATGATCACGGGGTCCATCGAGGGGTCTGGGCCTCCTAAAATCCACCACCAGCTCCTTGTTTTGCTGGTGTTCAGTTTGTAGGTGGTTTAGAGATCGGCTACCCATTTAACAAAGTCCTTCATTAGGTTCCTATACTCCTCCTCCTGCCCACCTCCTGATGCAGCCCACGATAGCAGTGTCATCAGCAAACTTTTGCTCCGTGGGCAGGACTCTGAGTTGTATTGGAAGTCCGATGGCTGAACAGGACCGGAGAAAGTACAGTCCCCTGCGGTGCTCCTGTGTTGCTGACCACAATGGTCAGACATGCAGTTCCCAAGACACCACATACTGAGGTCTGACATTATATTCATTTTTTATAGCACCTTTAATAAATGAATTCCATCCTGAGCTGACCTTCAGTGACCGCCCACTAATCTCAATATCCCAACAGTGTGTCACCACTCAGGAACACAAAGAAAATCGGTGGTGAGGACTAAGCAGGCAAGTCCCAGTTTCATATAGCGCCTTGTCAAACTGAATAACAATTTCAAATACAGTAATGCCAGCCTGACTCTTTCTGGATCTTCAAACATTCTGGAAATCCTCTTTCTTCTGTCGAGCCTTACTGGATCAACGGATCATCAGGCTCCAGTTTAGAGACGTGACAGGCTGCTGTTGTCGGTGGGTCCGGCATCGTTGACCTAATCTTAATCCCTTTAATTCTGCCCTTTTCTGCTTCTTCTTCTCTTCTGTATGTGTCTGTTTAGTCTACACTGGCATCCAGAACCTTTCTATCTATAAGGGACCCCTCTATACACAGAGCTTTTTTGGGTTTGAGGGGCTTGTTGGTTTTTTATATAGTGCCTTGTTACACAGCGTCTTGCTCTCATGAACACCAATTCCTTCAGCATTGTGAGGACTGGCAGGTGTAGTGACTCACTCAGCTCACTGCTGCCACCTTATCATTTTATAAGAGTGACATCTTATATAGCGCCTTGCCATCTTGAACACCACTATGTTTGCCTGTTTTATGTTGTGAAGCCTGGCAGGTGCAGAAACTCATTCAGGGCCACAGGGGGCTCCATCTTGGGCATTGAACCTGCCGCCTTATGATTATATAGCGCCTTTTTCGCTAAACCACGTTTGCCATTTCTTTACATATTTCTGTATTGTGAGGAAACAGCAGACACAGTGGCTCATCATTGCTGGAGGTTGACTTCGCCCACCTTGATGACTTTATAAAGTTTTTCTTTTTATATAGAGTGCCTTCCTACTGTAGATAACAATTCTTTCAATAATTTTTTACATTGGTGAGTCCTGGCTGCTGTGTTGACTCCCTCAGGTATCTGATAGTCCACAGCAGGTTGACCCTGCCTACTTATGACTTTATATTGTGCCCTTCTACATAGCGCCTTTCGATTGAAGCCACTTTTTTTTTTTCATTTTCTATACTGTGAGGCCTGGCAGATGCAGAGCCTAAATTTTCTCAGCGGGAATCACTGGTGCCGAGCTGAAACCCTTCTGTCTTGTGCCTTTGCCACTTAGGGGGCACCCTGGCCATTACTATGATTTCTTTTGTGACACAGTGAGTGGCTTTCATGTAGGTCCACTTTGTCACACATACATTTGAAAGTCTCACTTCACATCCTAATCGACATACAAGCTGCTGTCTCACTCATTTTGTACGTTAATGTCCCTTCTTTATGTCTTTTTACATTATTGAGTCTTTGCTGCTGCACTGACATTCTGTCTTCACAGGGGGTCACCCTTGGACACTGAATCTGCCACCTTATGACTTTATTATAGTGTCTTTTTAATTAGGCTTTTTTCATTCTGCTGTAGTAGGAAGTCAGTAACGGTGGTTCAACCTGCTAGTTTATGAATTTATATAGCGCCTTTTCTATATAGTGCCTTCCGATTGTTCTTTCCATATTTCTGTACAATGAGGTCTGGCAGGTGCAGACACTCTGTTTCTTCACAGGGAGTTACTGGGTCAGACTGATCCTTCCATCTTGTGCTCTGTGATTCAGTACATTTGCCACTAGGGGGCACCCTGCCTTTACTACACAGATCTTCTTTCCCGACTTTCCATTTTTTTATATTCTGGGCAGAAATGAAGCACAGCACCGTGATCAGTGAGTGTTGGTACCTTAACATGAAATGTCTGTCCTTTTTTGAAATAACTTCCTGTTAAGTTTCTACCTTATATAGCGCCTTTCATCAGAAGGTGATTGTTAATTTTTGTGCCTGTTGTGCCTTTGCACCAAGCCAGACCCACTGAAAGCTCTTTGCCACGTTAGCCAGAAGGCAGATCTCACCAGTATGGCTGCTGTCTCAGTGACCCATGGAATTGGGGTCTCAGCAGAAGCTTCATGGCTGTCATTTGCAGCACTGGTTGCTCCTGCATTCTAACACGTGGCGACATGTTGTTGCATGTTGATTATCACACACACATAAGAACGTCACTGTCCTCTGTACACGCAGCAGCAGGCACCCCATGAACTGAATACATTCTTATTTCATATTGTGGTCCTTTTTAACTTAGAAGGCTGCAGGAGGTTTTCCAAGCTGTGTGATTAACAAGCAAGAACTCAAAAGGCCCAGTCAGGTTTACTTTTAAAGAAACGAAGGTCCTCACCTGGTGGTTCATTTTTAAATTACACAAACTGTGATGCTTGTGCTGAGTTCGGATTTGGAAATCTAGAGAGCCCTCTAGTGGGACATTTCAGAATTGTAATGTACAAGGTGGGCCAAGTTTAATGTTGGAGATGAAGGGGGCCTTCCGGTGGGACATTTCATTTTTCATCTCACTTTCTGAAAACACTCGTGCTCTTGAGGGTCACGGTGGCAGCAAGTTAAGCAGGTCCACCTAGACTTTCCTGTTCCCCAGCTACAGATTCCTGATCTTCCTTGGGAATTTCCAGATGTTCCCCACGACTGCTATCCTGGGTCTGTCGCAGGGGGTCAGAATTGCTGAGCTTCTTACCTTATCATGGAGTGTCAGCCCATCCACCCTTCACAGAAACCTCCTTCCTTGTTGTGATCCCAATCTCCTTCTTTATGTCATTACCCACAGCTCATGACCAGCTCATGTAGGATGACTTGGTAAACCGCGAGATTTGTCTTCATACTCGGCTCCTGCTTTAACACCACAGCTGGTCCAGAACCCCCAAAATGGCTGCCGCCATTCCAATCCCCTCATCACCAGCATCAGCACCTCACTCCTCCAGATGCTTACAGTCGTGACAGGTAAGTTCAATGACTTTCCTAACCATCCAAGTATAAAATGCAAGCTTGGAAAAGAAGAGGTTATCTAGATATGAATGAAGGGCCCTGTGGTGTGTAAGCCGCCGTGCATGAAGCAAATAAACGTTTACTTACACTAAACCAACCTCACAGCACCGTTATCTGCAGTTTATAATGATATCCTATTTCACTGACACTGCCCATCTGGTTGCGATGTCCAGCTCATATGCCATTTGGTAAGGGATTTGTAAAAAAGAAATGCTAATGTTTGTAATGTGCCATCTGTGGGAATGAAAGATCCATCCATCCATCCATTATCCAACCCGCTATATCCTAACTACAGGGTCACGGGGGTCTGCTGGAGCCAATCCCAGCCAACACAGGGCACAAGGCAGGAAACAAACCCTGGGCAGGGCGCGGAATGAAAAATGCGATTTATTATATTACAACAAATTGTTGTGATGCACCATCTGTTGGAATGACAAATGCAATGGATTTGATTACTACAAGAGTTTAAAATGCACCACCTGCTGGAATGAAAAATGCAATGCTTTTTTATTACAACATGCATTCCAGCAGATGGGTGCAACTAGCCTGTACTACTTGTTTAAGACAGGTTGAACTCTAACTAATCAACACACACACCCTCAGTGTTAAACATTAGCAGTGCACCTCGCAATGAATATGTCATTGTTACATGCCTATTTGATGTGGGATTGTAAAAGCAGTGTTCATTTGCGTGATGCGCCATCTGTTGGAATGGACAGATGCTGTTAATTTTACTACTAAATATTTGTGATGTGTTACATTTTAGAATAACATAACAACTGGAAAAGTAACCAGTAGCGGGCACCACTGATCCCCAAAACCCTGAGACCTCGAATAAACAGCACAGTCCAGGTTCAAATACATTTTTTTTTTTTATTTTTCCAACTCCACCTACACACCTCCAAATCCTCTTCCACTTCAGTACAAAACATTTATCTGCTTTCTATCCTTGTAGTCTCATCTACAGTCCACTCGACTCTGACTACTGGTGCAGGCCTAAAAAAAGACATCACCTTCTTTAACGCCGGACCCGGGAGGACGGTCTGGTGGCACAGACCTTGCACTTCCACATTTGGCAGAAGTTATACTAGAGCCCCATCACCGATATGACCCAAGGGCCCCAACAGGGCTGTCTCATGGGACTGTCCAACTCAGACTTGATTTTCAAATTCGTTGACTTGTTTTAGAATGTTTGAATGGAACAGCCTCATCTTACCTCTCAAAACTTCTTGACTTGTATGTGCCAACAAGAGCTCCTTGTTTTGCCAAGGTCGAGGCTGAAGGACCAGGGGGGATCGGGCATTTGCAGGTGGCTGGAGTGGCTCGCCTTATTAAACAAGGTCTGTCCTAACACTGGCAGTTTTGAAGTCATCATGAAAGTCTTATCTCTTCTCGTTGGCATTTGACCCTGCAAAGAGGTTGGCATTATGTTGTATATGTTGGATCCTGTACATTCATGAATATAAATTTGTATGTAAGGCTCTGTGGGTTTTGTGAGTTGCTCTTTTATGTAATGGTTGCTTATATTATATATATATTGTGGAGGATTGCCGGCTTTCCAGTCCGGCCCTCACCCCCAGGCGCTAGGAGGAGCCCTCCGGACAGCATATTGGTGCCCCGAGTTCCAGCAGGGCCTCATGGACTTTGTAGTTTCTATACACAGCCCCTTCTGGATACCCTTGGGGGCCGCCAGGAGTCGCTGTAAAGGGGCTAGTGGGCTCTTGCGTGCCCTATAACCCGGGAGTGCGTCACAGTCACGTGACTGGAGGAAGCGACGTGCTCCCGGGATGAAGAAGAGGACTGTTTTGCCCTGACCTGGAAGGAAATGGACTTGTGGGTTGTGCTTGGAACCACTTCGGCGTCAGGAACTATAAAAGGACTATGGGTAAGCCCAGACACTGAGCTGAGCTGGGAGGTAGGGTGGCGAAGTGTCTGGGCGAGGAGGATTGTTTTGAGAGAAGAGTTTATTGTGTATATGAGTGTGGTGAGGAGGGTGCTTTGTGCACTGTATAATAATAATAAAAATATTAGTTATACTTTTACCTCGTGTTCAGAGTGGTACCTGAGGGTTCAAGAGGTGGACAAACGCCTTAACTGCTACAATATATATATATATATATATATATATATATATATATATATAAATATATATATATATATTGTGGGGAACAGACAGGTAGACATCATAGTTTCACCCAACACACGTTTATTTACAATATGTACAACACAATAGTGCACACAACCCAGTGCCGAAGCACCAATCACCCCTTTAAGTCCTGGCCACAACACAATGCCTTATTAGTCTCTGGTCCGCCTCCACTCCTCTCCACCAAGCTTTGTCCTCTTCCACCCGACTGGAGGGAGGCGGCCCCTTTTATTCACCCCGGACGGACTCCAGGTGCATCCTGAGGGGCTCCGTAGCCAGACCTCTGTGTGGCGGAAGCTCTGTCGGTGTATCCGGAAGTCCTCCGGGTGTCCACAATCCTCTTCCCCCCAGCACTTCCGGGTGTGGCGGAAGTGCTGAGGTCCAGGGCTCCCAAGGCATCGGGGCGCCCCCTGGCGGTGACCACGGGCCCCTACAGGGTAGAGCTTCAAAGCTCTGTACCCGTGGCCCCCAAAGCAACCAGGGCTGACGCCCCCTCATGTTCTGGAGGAGGCATGAGCCCTCCACCAGTCCTCCTGGGCATCCCGGCCGGGCAACAACCCTAGCCGGGTGCCACAATATATATATATGTATATATATATATTGTAGTAAAAAGGCGCTATATTGCGCCCAACCCGACACAGGCTCACACTGAGGCACGTGTAAAAGCACAAAGACTTTTATTTTTCTTCACCTGTGGGGCACGTCTTCCCCGTGAACCCCACAGGCATTACACAGTCCCAAACCACTCAAGACAAGACAAACACTCCTCTGGCACCACCACTCCTCCCCGTCAAGCTTCATCCTCCATCTCCTGACTCTGGCCCCTGAGTGGTGGCTGCCTTTCCCCTTTTATAATTCACTTGGAAATGCTCTCGGTGCTTGATTGGCTTGTTCCAGCTGCACTTCCAGGTGTGGTGCATATGTGGCCCACAGGGCCGCAGGAGTCCCAGCTACAGTACCCCCTGGTGGTGCCTGCGTAACCCAACAGGGCTGCATCCAACTCCAACTCCTGTGGAGCCCTGCGGGAGCCTGAGGCACCTCTCCAACCCAGGGGGATGGCCATCTAGTGTCCAGGGGGAGGTATTGCACTGTCCAGTGCTGCTCTCCCTGAAGATACAGTGCAGGGGCGTCTGCAGGGGCAAGCTGCGCGCCACTATATATATATATATATATATATATATATATGGTTGAAATAGTTTTACTGTCAAATAAATGCAAAGAGTACGCGACACGTGTTTCGCCCTCATTATGGACTCATCAGGCGTACACACTCACTGCACTCCCTCTCGGGAATCGAACCTCGAATGTCAGCGCCAGAGGCGATGCCCCTAACGTTGCGCCAAGGCGTGTGGTTCGTTCATTTGACAGCATGTAGATCGGGGTAACTACATTCGTGGCATTCGTAGTCTGAGTCACAAGATCTGCTTCTCGCAACTGAAAGAGGGCACCGTGGCAGATGTTAGCCGACTTGCTGACCAACCACAAGCGTAACCACCCATACAATCAGATTGTGATTCAGACTATGAATGCCATGAATATATATAAATAAATAAAATGTGTCTATATGTGAATATATCTGTATGTATAGCTCCATATATGTATATATATTTAACTGCGTCTTTTATCCTTTCTTGTACAGCACATGAGGGCGGCATAGTGGCACAGTGGTAGCGCTGCTGCCTCGCAGTTAGGAGACCTGTCTGGGTTCGCTTCCCAGGTCCTCCCTATGTGGAGTTTGCATGTTCTCCCCGTGTCTGCGTGGGTTTCCTCCCACAGTCCAAAGACATGCAGGTTAGGTGGATTGGCGATTCTAAATTGTCCCTAGTGTGTGCTTGGTGTGTGGGTGTGTTTGTGTGTGTCCTGCGGTGGGTTGGCACCCTGCCCAGGATTTGTTCCTAGCCTTGTGCCCTGTGCTGTCTGGGATTGGCTCCAGCATGACCTTGTGTTAGGATATAGCGGGTTGGATAATGACTGACTGACTGTACAGCACGTTGCTTCAGTTTTAGCTGCTGTAAAATGTGGTTTATAAATAAAGTTTGACTTGACTCGACTACAACTCCCAGCCTGCCTTGCAAGTCTCCACCAGTGAGATGCTGCCATCGTGTGCACTATGGGGAGGTAGACATAACTACCAGCAGCAGCCACTTCTTGTCTTTCGCAGCTGGCCCCCCACCTGGACAAGGAACTGGCAGCCATCCCGGTCAGGACACTGGACCATCCTCGTCTTACCATTACGCCCCCCTTTCACGTTTTGCACTTTATTGTGCTGTAAATTTACCTTAAAGGATTAATGTGCCATTCTTCTCCACCAACTTACACTCAAAAAACCCCATGATGGCAACATGACAACATGTTTTCAGAAGGGTGTGCACATTTTTTTCAAAATCAATAGCTGGAATCTCTCATCCATAAAAGTGTTCAGACCTTTAAATTGGAACTTTGTTAAAGCCCCTTTGGCATCACCTAGGGCTTTAAGTCATCTTTGGTGAGTCTCCACAAGCTTTGCACACCTGGATTTGGGCTGCTCATCCCCTTTTTGCTAGCAGATACTCTCAGGCTTCAGCAGATTGGATGGAAAGCATCTGTGAACTGCCATCTTCAGGTCTCTCATGTGAGTTGGCCACTTGAGGACCCTCTGAGTATTGTGCTGAAGCTACTCCAGAGTGGTCTTTGCTGTGTGCTTCAGGTCATTGTCATACTGAAAGGAGAGCCATCACCCCAGTGTGAGGTGGTGTGCACTCTGCAGCAGGTTTTCTTCAAGGACCTCTCTGTATTTGGCTTCATTCATCCTCTCCTCCGTTCTGACCAGTCTCCATGTCCCTGAGCCCCCATAGCCTGATGCTGCCACCACCAAGATAACCAACGTCATTTGCTTTGGAGGGAATTGCTCAGGAATGACATGAAAAGGCGCTATACAAAGTCATAATCAGGAGAGCTCAGCCTCCAGCAGTGATGGTGTCATCCAGTGGTCACTGTGCCTGCTGGGCTCCACGACACAGAAATATGAAAATCAATGGTGTTTATATTAGGAAGGAGTTATAATAAAAAAAGGCGCTATATAATGATAAGGTGGCAGGTTGAGTCTCCAAGTGTGACTCTCTGTGTGTGCCAGAAATATGGAAAGAAGCTGCATTCATGATGGAAAGGCACTATATAAAGGCCACAACATCAAATCATGACTTGTCATTCTCAGTTTCTATCAGCAAGCTGATGAGTCTCTGCACCTGCTAGTCCTTTAATATTAAAGGGATTGGTGTTCATGATAGCAAGGCACTATATAACAAAATACACTAAAGAAGGTGATAAGGGACCACATTCGGCCAGCAAGAGTGACACGCTGTGCACTTAGTGAGTCACTGCACTTGCCATGGCTCTCAGTAGACAATGGCGGAAAAATCTGATGTTCATGATGAAAAGCGCTATATAAAATCATAAGGTCACAAATTCAAAGCTGGGCATTGACTTTGTGTCACCAGTGAGTCAGTATGCCTGCTAGACCTCACTGTACAGAAATGCAGGAAGAACTGCCGCTCACCAAAGAAAGACACTACATAACAAGGCACTATATAAAGTCACAAAGCGTCATACTCAGGCTTCAAAAGAGTGACACTCCATGAGATGAGGAAGTTGTTGCAACAGCCAGCACTCACAGTATTGAAATATGGTAACAGCTAGCAGTGTTCATGATGGAAGGCGCTATATAAAATCATATGGCAGCAAACTCAGCCTTCACCATTGACTTCCTTTGTAATCCAGTTTGTCACCCTGCCTGTGAGGCCACCTAGTGGACAACATGTAGTTCACAATAGAAAGGCCCTGTGCTTATGAACTCCTCCAGTGACAGGCACAGCGTCCAGCAGTGTCACTAAAAAGAGCCGTCACACCTGCCAGGCCTTACAATGTGGGAATCAGGAAAGGACTGTGGTATGTAGCTGTGATTTGGAGGTCACTTTGGGTGAATATGAGATAAACACACAATAAAGATAAGGCTGAGATCAGATTTCATGCTACAAGGAAACGTTTATTTCAGATTTAAAAGGCTGCAGAGGGGCAAAGGGGGCTTGTGAAGTGTAAAGCGGAGTGAAGATCAGCAGACCTCCAGGTGTTCCTCTGTGGATTCAACAGGCTCCATGTTTCTCAATGTGGAGAGGACTAGTGGCACTTCTGTAAAGGAAAGACAAGAGAAGAATAAGACCAGTGAGCCAAGATGTCCACTCCGTGACGCTTCCTTCATTCCACTCACAGGAGACTTTAAGAGCTGTGCTCAGCTCCACCTGCACACCTGAGGCAGGTATGGGATGGCAACACCTGTGGTGGTCCTGGATCAGGTGACCACTGCACACTCAGCACGACAGCGTAGTTAATAAAAGGAACACATTACATACAGGGAGTCAATATGTAGAATATTATGGGATACCTGAACTGTTTCTATCTCATTATGTTAAATGCTGGCTGACGTTGTACACTCGTGATGAACGAGGACAGAAGTGACTAATAATTATTAAAAAGTTCAGATGACCCCAAACACACCTGGCATGCCGGACCACTGTGCCAATTACATGACCAGCCTGTGATCTGAGTGTAAAAAAAGGAAGGCCATGTGTTCTGACTGCAAGCTGCTTCACTACGCACCCTGAAAAGGCGCTATATAAAAGTCCTAAACCTGCCTGTTCACTCGCAGTCACAGATCTTCTGACCATCGTCTGTGACACTTTGTGGAAAAATGGAAACAACTGAAAGGGACCTCAAGGTGGTCTGACTAATAGAAAACTTAGATGGAGAACAGAAATAGAAGGTTAGGATGGAGAGCAGGGGTTCAAAAATAGAGAAAAATAATAAATGATATTACATATCCAACTCAATGGCATTATGTAAATGAAGTCTACAAGTAAAAATAGCTGGAAAAGTCTTGTAATGTGACATGGCCTTAACATGACATGCTCAGGTGACGAGATCACCAACAGCAGTGGCCACTTTGACACTCCCTGCCAATTTGAAGTTGTCTGATGTGACAACAAGCCCCCTCTGACTTCACCTTCCCAAAACTGCCCTGTAAAACGGGGTCTCTCATTGACAGAAAGTTCTTAATGCCGGTGCAGACTGAAGAAGAGACGCCTGACAGACACAGCGAGCACAAACACAGAGAGAAGAATCAGAAAAGGGACGAATTAAAGGATTAACAGCAGAAGTGCACTGCGGACCACCGGCTAACCCGCTCCCCCCAAACACACAGCAGACTGACCCTTCACTACACCGGAGTCTGATGATTTGTAAGAATCAGCTAAAGAAAGAGGATTTCCAGAAGTTTACAGGGAGAGAGTTGGGAGGCTTTTAGTGAGTGGCTGACATTTCTGTGTTTAACATTGGAGTTCACTATGAAAAGGCGCTACATAAACTGTGAGCTGCTGTGACGTGTCCTGTGTGTTTCTCAGTGAGTACGTTTATCAGCAGTGACACATTGTTGAAATCTGGAAATTATAGAGCTGTAACTAGAGACTATCTCAGGTTGGAAGTAACCTTTGAAAGGCGCTATATAAAGTTAAAACAATGTCTGCGCTGTCACCGTCACTGTGGGGTCCTGAGTGACTCAATTCACCTGCCAGGGCTCACAGGACACAAATGAACTGTTTTACCTACAGAGTGCCTCAGGATGAGAGTCACTTCAAAAAGGTCACCTCGTGTCATTTTCAAACCTGCAGAGCATCCCAGTAGCACTAAGGCAGCACACCAGTCCGTCACTGGTCCCAGTAACACTCATACTGGGGGAAGTTGGGAATCGCCAATCAACCTAACCTAACCCATACAGACACGATGAATTTCGGATCTGAGCCCAATATTCATGGTCCATGAAGCAGTGGCGCTAATCACTGTGTCGCCATACCATCATACTGTAAAAGGCGCTATATACATCAATAAGCTTCAATCCATGTCACCGAGTCCCTCTGTGAGTCTCTGCATCTCCAAGGAAACATTGCTTCTCAATGACAATCTCACTTTAAATGAATTCACTATTACAAGGCGCTATATAAGTCATTGGTTTGTTTGGTGACTTCCCATCATGGCCTGCCTTGTGTGATCTTGTGCAGGTCCCCACGCTGCTGGGCCCATAATGGAATTAAAGTGCTGTGCTTTACGTTCAATGGGCCTTTAGATGGAGTTCATTACACAAAATCGCCAAACGGTCCTCTTCAGTCTCCTCCATTGATTCCCTCATAAGTCAAAGTCATCTGTCTAAACATCAATATCTGAACTCTCAGGTGTGTTTCAAAGTCCTTGTTACTCACCGTTTCACCACACAGTATGAGCAGACGCTGGTGTAGGTCTCGCCATCGCTGGCACACACAGGGTTGACGAGATTCATGCAGTCAAGATTCACGAGGGCCTTACAGTTGGGCTACAGAAATGGAGAGCAGAAGGTCAGGTGGACATAAGCAGCCAGGAGGAAACCTGAGGAGACCCTTACCTGTGGGGGGATGTCTGCCCCGCTGGTCAAATCTGAGGAAGACAAGAGGGTGAAACCCGTCAATGAATACTCCCTGAAACATCTAGAAAAACTTAAATCTTCATCCAATTTCAGAAATAAACGTTTAGGAGGACTTCTTAGTAAGAATCTGTCATCACATCAGACATCACATCACACGAAAAACATCCGTCAGCGTCATCGTCACATACAGCATGTGCTGCTCTGATGGGCTATGAAGGCACAAAGTCCTCAGTGGGCTCCTCTCCAGCAACCCTTGTGTGATCCCGAGGGGCCGACATTCCCACCTGGAGATCACGTGAAGGAGACACAGAAACAGCTGAGCAGGTGGGCAAGGCGGCCATCAAAATGAAAAGGTAAAGAAGGGCAACAAGATCAGTGGCATGGCGGGGCAGTGGGCATCGTTCATCTGTCTGTCTATCTATCTGTTATATAGTGCCTTTCACTCTATCTATTTATCATATGTAATATATATACTATATCTTTTTCTTATTCTATATATAATATTTATCTATTTATACAGTATATACTATGTACTATTTATATATTCTATATATATTATCTATTTATATATACTATATATCGCATTTATCTATCCATCCATCATTTTCCAACCCGCTATATCTTAACACAGGGCCACAGGGGTCTACTGGAGCCAATCCCAGCCAGCACAGGGCACAAGGCAGGAACAAACCCGGGCTAGGCGCCAACCCACCGCAGGCATTTATCTATTTATAGTAAATATACTGTATCTGTATATCTATTTATATATACTATGTACTACTTAATTATTCTATATATAGTATTTATCTATTTAAAGTATATATACAATATGTTTTTATCTATTTATAAATTCTATCTATCTATCTATCTATCTATCTATCTATCTATCTATCTATCTATCTATCTATCTATCTATCTATCTATTGTCACACACGTGCACATTGGAGGCAGCTAAAGGGCTTGAGTAATGGCAGTTCTCAATCTTACCAGGAGGTGGCAGGGTGCACTGACTCTTTTTCTCCCTTTCCTGCAGACCATTCACAGGAGATTCCACCTGGCTCTCTTGACGTAACTTCCCAGACCGAGCCTATGGAAGAAGACCTTGCCGGCTTCAGCCCCTGTGATGTCACGTCTGGGCTCAAGCCTATGGTTGAAGACCATTATGGGCCTGACCCTCCTCCTATTCCCTGTTCCCTCAGTTCTGTTCTGGACATCAGTGCTGTTTTCATTTTTCGACATTGCAGCCGGGATACCAATTATACAGGTGGCTGTCCCAAACTGTGCTATGGCTCTGTGTGGAGTTTGTGACACTAGTTCTAGTATATATACTATATCTATTTATCATATAAAGTATCTGTCTATTTATACCTATTCATATGTCATATAAACACAGGGGGCGCAGTGCCAGTGCTGCTGCCCGCCATTAGTTTCCATCCCGTGTCTTCCCTGCATGCACTTTGCGTGTTCTCCTCATTCATATAAAGCTTTACCTGACCTCTGCTCCTAATAAGAGAAGGGGGCTTTGTCTGACCGCTCGTATTTTCCTAAAATGCCTCACATTTTACAGATTCTTCCAGGGGTGTGTAAAGTTATAAGCACAACGACACCTAAATTAACATATTTAACTTGTTCATGTGAGAGATCAAACAGATCATCAGTAACAAAACTCACATGAAGAGAACACACAAAACACACATAAGCAGAAATCAGAACTAAATTTGAAAATTCATTGAATTCACTGCCCTTAAACCTTCTTAAAGTCAATTTTTCCTCATCACTTCTATCAGTTTGTCATAAAACTGGTGACTTTGGTAAAGACGTAAACTGAATAAGCAGGAATCTCACCTGAGAGGCAAATGAAGGCAACGCACAGCAGCAGGAGGCGCATGGCAGACATCTTGACTCGTCTCGTTGGCGTGTGTGTGTGTCAGACTCGGACTGGCCACCCAACACGCTGGTGCCCTCAATTTATAAGGCGGCACATCCGGGTAACAAAAAACAAAAAAAGCCTGCAGGAATGACCCTCCCGATTACTGAATATTCAAAACTATTGTAAATTAAGAAAGGCCTTGGAGATACACACGTCACAAAGATAGATAGATAGATAGATAGATAGATGTGAGAGGCACTATATAACAGATAGCTGGTGTGCAGTGTGCTACGTGGCCTGTGTGTCCCCTGATGTGACCCTTCATTCCTGTCCCAGTTTGTAAGGTGACTCCCCTCACTTGTGCCCCCCTAATCTATCAGCCCCCTGTATTAATGACTTGGCTGATGCTCTACAGCTT
This sequence comes from Erpetoichthys calabaricus, assembly GCF_900747795.2. Lineage (NCBI taxonomy): Eukaryota > Metazoa > Chordata > Cladistia > Polypteriformes > Polypteridae > Erpetoichthys > Erpetoichthys calabaricus. The sequence continues at coordinate 60,176,943 of NC_041404.2, read as the reverse complement.
GTCGCCATTCTCCCCCCTTCGGCCCCTCATGAACTCCCAGCTGAGGGTCTTCTCTCCAGGACTGTCACTTTTCCGCATCGTCTGACCCTCGATACGCTCTTGACAGTCCAGTGATGACCCTGCCAGGTGACAGACAGACACACTAAATCCTTCTCATGCCTGACGGTATCCCACCTGGCCTGTAAAAGACCCCCAGTAGCTGATCCTGGTTTAGCCCCAGACTGGACATCAGGAATGCGTGCTGACTGCTTTACTGATCTTCTCTCTTTCTGCCCAGCTTTGCTCTGATCAGTATTTGATGTCTTAATAACTCTTATTATCATCCTCTTATTATGTTGTTGTATTGTTAAATGTACTTCATTGTCACCTGTCACTCATGTCACGGTCAACACTTCTGCTCGCCCTTCTCATTTCAGTTATGTTGCCTGATCATTGTCAGCCTTATGCTGGTGTTGAGTTCCCTGAATCTTTTCCTTAAGTTAAAGTTTTCTTCTAATTGTTGTTTTTGAGAACAAACAGGGTGGACTTGTGAATTCTGAATATTTCACAGGCCGCCCTTTTCCTGTGTTGTTCAAACAGACCCCAATAACTCCTGTCCTCAAGATGCCCCTCTCAGCCCCTCTCAAGTCGCTCATCACAGGCCCGTGTCTCTCCTCTCCTTTCTCTAATCAAGTCTACTTGATCCTAATCAGTCGGCCATCATGGAGGGCCATTCCACCAAGACGGCTCTTCATCCAGTTCTACGGTTTTACCTATCAGTGCTATAATAATAAATAATCAAATGCATTTTCTTGACTTAGCCATACCTGTCGTTCCCCCCAGAGGCCCACATGGCATCAGCTGGAGTCTCTGGAAGTCTTTCTGAATGGAGGAACACCACCTGCAGCTCAGCCGAACAAAGATGGCCTGTCTTGTTACGCCAGCTCCTCATTCTGTTCCCTGTCAGCTTGGCTCACTACCACAAACTCCTTGGTACACAACCTCGGAGTCACGACTGATGACCACCTGCCTTTCATGGACCACCTTATTATGGTCTGTGAGATTTACTCTGCAGAACATCCCCAAGATCAGACCATATGTGACAGAGTATGCAGCACAACTGCTGGTCCAGGGTTTCATCTTGTCACGTCTGGACTACTGTGACCTCTCTGCTGGCAGGAGTACTGTCATGTGTCACCAAGTCACTAAAATGACTGGAAATGCAGCAGCATGTCTGGTGTTCAACCAGCCGAGACTGGCACATGTCACTGCTGTCATCAGATCACTATACTGGCATCACGTAGAGTCACATATGAAGTTCATATCCTTGGTGATCATCTACAGAGTAGTCAGTGGCTCAGCACCTACATGTGTGAAGACACTTGTGAGGTCCTCTGGTCCTTCTTCACCACTCTGGACTGCTGTTGAATGGCTTCTGGTGATGCCACCTCTGCGTGGCATCAAATCTCAGTGCAGACTCTTTTCATGTGCAGCTCCTGGCTGGAGGAACAAACTGTCCACCTCAGTCCAAAGGCTCTCATTTGGTGAGTTTCTATTTGACAGTTAAGGGCTCTGTTAGGTTTTGTCACCTTGTCACTCCCTGGCATTTTTTTTTCCAGCTCTTCACTTGTGATGTTCAGTTTTGTACCCTAGTCCTATCACATTTAGGATGTCTACTCAGTTACGTTTTGTAGGTTGCTTTGGACTAAAGCGTCTGCTGGGCACATCGATATAAATGTGAATGTCGCTTCCACCATTAGTGACCATTTTATGAAGTGTAATCAACATCTGCATGTCACTTGCTGCCTTCACTGAACATCATGGTGACTCCACGCGTGTTCATCCTGAGAGCGGCTCTGTGACTTTCTCGTTGTCCACATCTTTCTAAATTCTCAGATTCTGGTTACTTGTGAGTGAAGTGAGTTGCTAAAAGTCAAACAATACGTCAGCTGTGATGTCACAATCTTTAACCTTTATGGCTTCTTATAGCGCCTTTCAAGGTCAAGTGAAGCCCTTATTTGTTGTTCCAATACAACTGACTAACTGAAGTTTGTGGATGTTTTCTACCAGGTCAACACTGACAAGTTAGGACTGTCTCGCTGATGTTATAGACCACCTTCCAGAGTGAAGACCACCTCAAGTTAGTGTACAAATGCAGTGTGGACGTGTGACACTTGACAGGACTCACAAAGTGTCACTCGGGGAGTCAGTGAGGTGGAAATGTGACTAGTAAATCTGTGTTTTTATATAGCGCCTTTCATCATAATGACAATGTCACACTGTAGACATCTCACCCTCTGGCCTGCTTTTTCCTGAACAGGGTCATTGGGGGTCTGATGGAGTCTATCCCACTTAGCACAAGGCAGAGAACAAACCCTGGACAGGGCGCCAGTCCATCACAGGGCAAACACGCACCTCACCCATACAATAAGGCCAATTTAGAATCACCAGTTCACCAAACATGCGTGTCTTTGGACTGTGGGATGAAACAGAAGCTCCAAAAAGAAACCCACACAGACACGGGGAGACCACGCAAACTCCACACAGAGTGGACCCCAGACTCAAACCTGAGTCTCCTTACTGCCAGGCAGCAGCACTAACACTGCGCCACCGTGCCACCCACTGTGAACGTCTTCCTCCACGTATTCAGTCTAGATCCTTGCAGGTCATTCATTCAAATGCACAGGGTGGGTTGGCGGTGGGATTTGCATTTGAAACCCATAAAACGCACCCTGAGAGCTCCAATTTAAATTTCCATTTATTTATTGGGTTGGCACTATCCAAATCAAAAGTCCATTCTAGAAAACTCTTTACATAAATCGACAATGTGAGCTCTGGCAGGCGAACTGACTCATTCAGAGTGTTGTGAAAAAGTATTTGCCCCCTTTGTAATATCTTCTGCTTCTTATATTTCACACAATTAAAATCTACGAATGGCACTGAAGATACGCTGCTGCCATCACAGACTCGAGCGTTGGCCCGTCTCAACTGCCTATCAGGGGTATTGCGAACTTGTGAGACGTCCCAGGGTGGGCACAGAACATCTAAAGGGTACCTCACATCTACAACACCTGTGAAGGTACGAGACTTTGAGAAGCATAAAGTTGGAAACATTAAATATTAAATGCAGTCACTACTGACAAGGGAGCTGTCACACACCTTACTGGAGGAAGATCTCATCCAAGGGTGACAAGGGTGAAGATTCAAGCAGAGGACAACAGTAAAGTGGAAAGGATGGGAAATTGGCCAACCTCCATATAACTGGGAACGTTTGATTGCTTTGTAAGTTGAAGGAACTGGGACATCTAATAGTGGGTTACAGTGACGTCAAGTAGTGGGGCATTTCTGTTACTGCAGAATTAAACCTCCTATAGCAGATGATATGAAAAATAAAGGACTGGTCACATCTGAGACAATCAGACAGAGTTTTCTTCACACATCATTTTATGAATATTAAAAAGGCACATTTTTCAGTGGGATTGTCCTGCCCTCTGCCTCAAGCAACACAGACAAGAGGTTCCAGTTTGCTTTCTTTACTGAAGCCAGTTGGAAAAGGGTAAACCTGCAAGTAAATGGGAAACACAATAATGTGAGAAATTCTTACGTACAAACTCACACAATAAATGTAATGGCAGAATTACGTATTCTTTACAAATATAAAAAAAATAAATAAATAACGTTCACATGAATGGCAAACATCATCTGTGCATACTCTGGCAAAGCTGGTAAGGAAGTCTGAAGGAAGTACTAATAAGTACATTTATAACACACTGAAAACTCAGATAACAGTGGCAAGTTACTACAACTTTTTACCTTAAAAATACTTCATTAAATAACTTTAAATACTTAACAGACTCACAAAGATGCATCAATACAGAGAAATAAACATCTCTCAACCTTTCTATGTACCGACAATGCCTTCAAAGCCAAGGAAGTGAGACAAACATGTGCTGCTCTCCTCTCTAGGGCTCAGCTTGATGACATCATTGCCCCGAGACAGGCTGTTCCTTAAGTTAAAGAAATGCTGAATTTCACCACTAGATGGCACTAATCTTAATTCTTTCCTATCCATCCATCCATCCATTTTCCAACCCGCTGAATCCAAACACAGGGTCACGGGGCTCTGCTGGAGCCAATCCCAGCCAACACAGGGCACAAGGCAGGAACCAATTCCCGGGCAGGGTGCCAACCCACCGCAGGACACACACAAACACACCCACACACCAAGCACACAATAGGGACAATGTAGAATCCTTTCCTATTTCAAAGCTTAACTAGAACAGCACAGGGATGTTAAAGGGACTTCAACTCCTCAAATGTTAACTGGAATAACCTTCCAAAGAGCAGAGCACAAGAGCAGGGGCCTCATGTATAAACGGTGCATACGCACAAAAATGTACACCCGTTTCAAGGCTCACATTGCGATGTATAAAAACTAAACTTGGTGTAAAGCCACGCACATTTTCATGCCAGCTCAATCCCTGGCGTATGCAAGTTCTCAGCTCGGTTTTGCAAACTGGCGCCCCCCAGTGCCAAAGCAGTGCTACTGTTCCTGTGTGGTTTCCCTTTATTTTTTAGATTCACATCCCTGACGCGACTTTATCAAATGGACTGAAATTAACCGCATGTTGTTTATTAGTTTAAGGCATCTGATTGTAATCAACCCGTAACCATATAATGGTGCACTGAATGGCCAAACTATTCCAAATACCATAGCTGCTTTAGCGTTGTCACTGTCACTGCACCACTCGGAGTATTTTTCTCACTGTATCTGAGTGTGGAATCACAGCTGTACAGCAGCTGATCAGATTATTGGGGTACAGCATCAAGCACACGCTGCCTCCGTCATGCACAAAGTTGATTTGAACTTCTCCCATACAGTATGGCAAATGCTTCAGAGCCTTTCCTGTACAGACCTCGCGGTTCAGAAACAGTTTCATCTCAAGAGCTCTAAACGCACTCAATCAGTCCATCAAGTGTAGACCGTTAGTACTTATAAGTACAATCACCTCACTGTAAACTTGCACTACAGTTATAATATTGCACATCCTGAGTAACTTTATAAAGTGCATATTTACAGATGATGATGACTGGCTTCTAAGTCGATTTAGATTTCCAAGCGCTATCTTCTTGGAGCTCTTGATATCATTTTTAAGATGAAATGCAGTAAAGCATCCTGCGGTGGGTTGGCACCCTGCCCAGGATTGGTTCCTGCCTTGTGCCCTGTGTTGGCTGGGATTAGCTCCAGCAGACCCCCGTGACCCTGTGTTCGGATTCAGCAGGTTGGAAAATGGATGGATGGATGTTTACTACATCATACAGGTAAGTTTTAAACTTAATTAAATAATCTGTATTGTTAATATTAAACATGTGAGGACACAGTGGACAGCAGCAGCGATGAGCTGGTGCTCCGTTCAGGGATTGTTCCTGCCTTGCACTGTATGCTTTCTGGGATTGGTGTGACCCTGGATGGATAGATGGATAGAATAATTGAATATGAACTACAAACATATTTCAATGTTTCAAAAAAGTTTTGAAGAATCAGAGTTCTAAGCTTACAGATGGCTTGACATTTATTACAGAGCTGATTGTGTGGCGATTGGTTACTTGGAGAAAGAAAAGGAAGGACAGGAATTGAAGGTTAGTACCTTTGAAAGAGACAGGACTGCTGCAATGAATTATTTCATCGAAAGTCACGCATGGCGCTGCAAGCATTTTGCAGGAGACAGGAACAATCACCGGACGGAGCGCCAGCTCGTAACTATCACTGTACCACCGTGTCCACATGTTTAATAACACGCTTTAATTCTTATCATCATGAAAATGATATCAAGTATACGTCTCAGTATTTAAACTGTTCAGAGAGCTGTAATATCAGGAATGTAATGGATTCTGTGTCCTGTCGGAGGAAGAGAAAGCCCATTTAAGAAGCACGTAGTGATTCACATTCATAGAAGAACACATACAAAACAAATCATTTAATGTGCTACTTTAGTTACGATGGGATCTGAGAAACTAGTAAATTGAACGATTTTAAGAGGAAATTTATGCCGTTCTTCTTTAAACTACGTGATTAAAGTGGAAATTTCAAGATTAAAGTTGACATTTCGTGCTTTATTCCCACTGTGTGCCTATTTTTTTTCTCTCTCTACCCTAATAAGCATCCATATGACACTCAGATGATGGGCTACGACTCGTCTTTTCATGGCGACTTTGATATGTGACCACTTCTAATTTATTTCGGGCACTGTGTGACTTTCAGATTTGTGGACGATGAAATTTAATGTCAGTAAATGTAAAGAATTACACATAGGAAGTAAAAATGTGAGGTTTGAATACACAATGGGAGGTCGGAAAATCGAGAGTCCACCTTATGAGAAGGATTTTGTGGTCATAGTGAAGTCGACACTATCAACTGCCAATCAGTGTTCAGCAGCCATTAAGAAGGCTAACAGAATGTCAGGTTATATAGCACCTTGATGTGTGGAGTACAAGTCCCAGGATGTTCTGCTCAAGCTTACTGACACACTGGTGAGGCCTCATCTGGAGTTCTGGCTGCAGGTTTGGTCTCCCAAAAGATGTAGCAGCACTAGAGAAAGTCCAGAGAAGAGCGACTTGGCTGATTTCAGGACTACAGCGGATGAATGATGTACTTGCAGATTATTCACTTTTCCTCCTTTATCATCCATATCTCCATGGCTCAAATCCTCTTTGAAAGACTTTTCTGCAGAAAGAGAGATATTAGGTAGTGACAAAATTCTTTCAATAGTGAGAATTTAATGTAATATTCAGATCTTGGTGTTCAGTACCCCAAAGCAAAGCATATCGATATCTAAAACTCTTGATCTGATGCGGAAAGATGCTATCTACGCTTTGGGAGACACGATGATCTTTATCGGTGACAGAGGTTTGCATTAGGGACACGTGATCCTTTTAACTGGAACCCGAGTGTGTTGTAAGAAATGGAGGTCCAGTAATCATTTGGTTCCTGGTTTGATTTCCTTCTGGTGTGCCTTGTTTCTCCTTGGAGTTGGATAATTCATTCATTCATTACACCACAGTCTCCGGGTTCAGACTCAAGTGCTGTTATCTCTGATGTGCTACAAGAGCAGGTTCTACCTGCAGGTATGAAGGCTTGAGAGTTTTGCTCAGTTTTATTTAGTATTGCAGTACTTCATCTGTAATTGTTGAAAGTTACTTATGGATCTCATATTAACCTCACATGAGGTGTTAGGCCTTTTTTGTTGGGGTACCCCTTATAAACAATAATGCTAGTGGTAAAGCAGATGGTCATTTAATCGAGTCTCTGCTTTTGTCTTGGCCAATTTGTTTTTAATGGTCAAAGTGAATTCTTAAGTTCGTAAGCACAATGTCTAAGCCTTGTTTCATTTTATGCATTATGCTCAAAACTGATCCTTCAATAAAAACGTATCCTCCATAATCCATATTACTAACCGAGAATGGTAAACCGGATGGCATGGACCCAGGCACACGGCGATGGACACAGGAGACGTACTGCGCAGGGGCCGACAGCGCGCGTCTCATAAACCGCCAGCGAAGTGTGATCCACCGCCCACGTAGGAGTCACCGCTCAAAAACGAAAGAGCTTTTGACGTGAATGAGAAATGAAGCAACAACGAGCCCATAGCTAACGCCTACCGACACGGACACACAAAAAAGAGGATTCTGCGCTGCAGCCTAGATTCAAATGGAAGAGGCTACAGATGCCCCACAGGTCCACAAAGATAGAATGGAAGGCGCGGGAAAGTACGAAAGGCAAAGGCGCCTACACAGCATAGTGAAACCCGACATAGTACAGACGGTGCAGGCGTCACCGCCATATTGTAAGTGGCACTACTGCGGAGTGAAGTTAGGAATAATGTGCTGCTTGGGATTGTACAAACCAGCTCAACTAACGGAGCTACAAACACGAGCCCGCATGGATAAAGAAAATAAACGTGGGCGCCTACTACGCGCGTCTGAAACCGCGGAAGCAAAACTGTCTCGGCTCCAGAACCAAACAGCTCGACAGAGCTACAAAAATGCACCAGCATGGACAAATACAATGAACATAGGCGCCTACAACGCGCATCTGAAACTGCGGAAGCAAAGCAGGCACGGGGGGTTGGCGAACAAAGCGAGCAGGGGGTGAAGCCCCCTAGTTATATCTAATTTGTCTCATTTTGTGGAACTTCACCAGTTCAAAACACATCAATCTGTGACCACAAGAGGGCGCCAGAGAGCCCTGAACTGCAGACCGAGCAATACACCACACGTTACTAGAATGAAATAAAGGATTTTTATTCTTCTCCCAGACACTTTCCACAGTCCTCTCCCAACAATGAGCCACAAATTCACAGTAAATGATCGATAGCCAATAATTCTTCCTCCTTCTTCTCCTCTGCTGAGTTTTGTCCACTTCCTCCCGACTCTGACTTGTTCATATGTGGCAGCGGGCTTCCGTTTGGGCCGAACTCGGGAATGCTTGTGGTGCCGTTCTGTCTCCTCAGTTTTTTTAAATGCTCCATCATATTTGCCTGGCGAATTTCTATCGGGAAACTCGTATTGTAGATTTTTTTTTTTTGCATTTTATTAAAATCAAATTATCATTCCATACAAGCAAGTTAACATTAACAAAACGAGATTCGAAACAAATCAATGCCCACCCATGAGAAAGAGAGCTAGGCCAGCAGAGTACAAGTTTAAACTTGTAAAAAAAAGTAAATAAATAAATGAATAAATGAATAAAAATAAACAGAATACGAAACAGGGGAGAGAATCCACTTCCTTATCTTAAATGCTTATTCTAAGCTGTTATTGGTCAGAATAAATAACTTCAGTTACTCACTGACTTAGAATAAGAGAGTTAGGATTCTTCCAATTGAGCAAGAAAAGTCTGCGTGCCATTAGTGTAGTAAAGGCGTTCACAGTTTGTTTGTCCTTCTCCACTTTAAGCCCCTCTGTGAGCCCACCAAACACAGCTGTTAGTGGATTAGGAGGGATTGTGACCCCAACGCTGTCTGAAAAGCATTTAAAGATTTTGGTTCAAAATGATGTTAATTTGGTGCAGGCCCAAAACATGTGAGGCTAGAGCTCGATTGCAGCGTTTGCAGGTTGAATGTTGCCCTCGAAACATTGTAGACAAATTTAAACGAGAGAGATGTGCTCGATATATAATTTTGAGTTGAATAATTGTATGGAGCTCAAGTGGATTCTCTGCATTGCTGCCTTCCACTCCTTTTCTGAGATGTTGACTGAGAGATTCTTTTCCCACTGAACTCTGGGATCTTTGAAAGGGAGGGACTGTAAAATGGTTTTATAAATTACAGAAATACATTCTGAGTCCTCGAGACTGATCAGTATTTTTTCCGGCATAGAGGTAGGTGAGAGATGAGAAAAATTGAGCAGGTTCTGTTTAACAAAGTTTCTAATTTGAAGATAGTGAAAGAAATGTGTTGCTGGAAAGTTAAATTTGGAATGTAACTGTTCATAGGATGTGAAGACGTTGTTTATGTACACATCTCTAAGTGATAATCCTGGATGTTTTCCAGACATTAAAAGCTGCGTACGTTTGAGAGGGTGGAATAAGGTGGTTCTCATGCAGAGATGCCACAGATTAGAGCTTCTCTATCTTAAAATATTTCCTACATTGGTTCCATATTCTGAGTGAGTGGAGCACAATTGGGTTGTTAGTATATTGGCGATAACTTGCATTTATTGGGGCACAAAGCAAGGAATATAAAGAAGTACTGCAGGATTTTATTTCTATTGTGGACCAGGCCTGAGTCTGTTCGTCTATTTGTGTCCATGTCCAGGTTTTTATAGCTTGTATGTTTGCTGCCCAGTAATTAAACTGAAAGTTAGGTAGAGCCATGCCACCTTTTGGCTTAGGTCTTTGTGGGGTCGCCCATTGGATACGTGGATGTTTTGAATTCAAAATAAATGAGGTTATGGTTGAGTCTAATTTCTTAAAAAAAATGATGTATTGATGTATATTGGAATGTTTTGAAATAAAAAGAGAAGCTTAGGAAGGATATTCATCTTAACAATGTTAATTCTTCCAGCTAAAGTGAGATGAACGGTTGACCATCTATGCAAGTCTTGCTTAATTATTTCCATACAGACGGCAAGATTTTGTTGATAAAGAGCTTTATATTTACTTGTGATGTTTACCCCTCGGTATTTAAACTGATTTGCGATGATAAAAGGGTAGTTATCCAATCTAAAATTGTGTGCTTAAGAATTCACTGCAAAGAGCACACTTTTAGTCAAATTAATTCTGAAACCAGAAATCTTTTGAAATTCTGTTAGTGCTGTTAGGACTGCAGACTCAGTATTTTGTGGTTCTGATATATACAGCAGCATATCATCTACATAGAGAGAAACTTTCTGTTCCAGTCCTTCTCTGATAATCACCTTTATCTCATAAGCATTTTGACAGTGAACTGCCAGTGGCTCAATGGCGATTGCAAACAGCAGTGGTGACAGGGGGCATCCTTGTCTGGTACCCCGTTCCAGTTTGAAGGAACCTGAATGAATGTTGTTAATACAAACTAAAGCTTCTGGACTGGTACACAGTAGTTTGATCCATGCAGAAATGTTCAGGCCAAACCCAAATTTCTCCAATATGGTGAAAAGCCTTTTCTCCATCCAATGATAGTAATATCTCCAGGGTGTTTGACTTTGTGGGTGAATATATTACATTAAATAGGCGTCCAAGATTGGAAGCTAAGTGTCTGCCTTCAATAAATCCAGTTTGATCTTGTGATATTACTGAAGGTAACACTTTCTCCATCCTTGTAGCTAGGACTTTAGAAAGTATCTTTACTTCATCATGCAAAAATGAGATTGGTCTGTATGATGTACATTGTAATAAGTCCTTATTTTGTTTAGGAAAGATGGTAATTAAAGCTTGACGAAAAGTTTGAGGTAGAGTTTTATTGCCTCTAGCTTCTGTAAATGTTGCTAATAAAAGGGGAGCTAGCTGAGTGGAGAATTCTCCATAAAATACGTCAGGGTAGCCATCAGGACCTGCTGCTTTCCAACTCTGAAGTGAGTTTATAGCGTCTAGTAATTCTGATAGTGCCAGAGATTTATCTAATTCTTCTGCACTGAGAGTATCTAGTTGTGGTATCTGTAATGCATCCAGAAATGCATCAGGTTGTGTCTTGTCTTCTATAAGCTCAGTAGAATATAAGGACTTATAGTATCCTCTAACTGTGTGCATTATATTTTTATGGTCAATGATTTTGTGGGGCGGCACGGTGGCGCAGTGGGTAGCGCTGCTGCCTCGCAGTTGGGAGACCTGGGGACACTTCCCGGGTCCTCCCTGCGTGGAGTTTGCATGTTCTCCCCGTGTCTGTGTGGGTTTCCTCTGGGCACTCCGGTTTCCTCCCACAGTCCAAAGACATGCAGGTTACGTGGATTGGCGATTCTACATTGGCCCTAGTGTGTGCATGGTGTGTGGGTGTGTTTGTGTGTGTCCTGTGGTGGGTTGGCACCCTGCCCGGGATTGTTTCCTGCCTTGTGCCCTGTGTTGGCTGGGATTGGCTCCAGCAGACCCCCGTGACCCTGTGTTCGGATTCAGTGGGTTGGAAAATGGATGGATGGATGATTTTGTCTCTTTCTGTGTTGGTGATTGCTGGGATTGCATTGTGAACTTCCTGCTTGAGGATTTGTTGAGCTAAGATCTTATTAGCTTTCTCTCCGTGTTCATTATAATGATGTCTTGATTTAAAAATGAGTTGTTCAGTTTCTTTAGTTGTTAAGAAGTTGAGTTTTGAATGCAGAGCCTGTCTTTTGCTATGAAGAGCCTCACTTGGATACCTGACTTGTTTTTGATCTATTCTGGAAATTTCACTGATCAGCTCTGATACCTTCTTGGTTTCCGATTTATTTTTGTAGGTAAGATATGAGATAATCTGTCCTCTTAAGAAAGCCTTCAGATTGTCCCAGAGTATTTCTGCAGAAACCTCCAAGGATGTATTTGTCTCTAAAAAAATCGATTTACTTAGATATAAATTTTGTACAGTTCTCGTCTGCTAATAAATGTGGGTTTAAGATGCCGTCTGTGAGATGAGTATGTGGGGCATAGTGATTTTAACTCCATGATCAAAGGGCTTTGGTCAGAAATAACGATAGCGTCGTACTTCCATCCATCCATTATCCAACCCGCTGAATCCGAACACAGGGTCACGGTGGACTGCTAGCGTCGTACTTACAAGATTTAATAGTAGGCAAGAAATTGTTATGTGTAAAGAAATAATCAGTTCTCGAGTAGCAGTGCTGCACTGATGAGTAGAAGGAATGTGCTCTTGAGTTTGGGTTTAGAAATCACCAGCGGTCTGATAAGTTACAATCTGTGTAATTGTTATATGCCCTGTGGCAGGAGACTTATTGAGGTCTGGATTTAAAACACAATTAAAGTCCCCAGCCATTATAATTTTATAAGTGTTCACACTGGGAATGAATGCAAATACATTTTGGATGAAATCCCTATCATCATCATCATTAATGTTTACAGTTAAATAAATTACCCATGACAATCACTTATCTCTCTTCAGGATCAGATATTTCATCTATTACTACAAATGTGACTGCTCTATTTATGAGAATTCTCACACCTCTAGTTTTGTTTTTAAAGCTGGAATGGAATATCCGGCCAGTCAAGACTCTGTGCAGCTAAAGCTGATCCTTGCTTAATAAGTGGGTCTCCTGTAAAAATACTATTTTAGCGTTTAGACCTCTTAGGTGAGAGAATACTTTCTTTCTCTTTAATTCATGATTCAGACCTTTAACATTCCAGCTCACAAAGTTAACTGTCCAGTCTTGGAGATATTGCTTCTGAACTTTTGTTGTCATTTTGTAGTCTTAACTGAACATGAGACGGTTATGACCATAATTTCCAATTTTCTCAGGAGTTATTGCCATGAAGCCTATTGTTATGTTGGCACTTATAATTATAAGGATTAAAAGGACAGATTAGAGATAGCTTGCTCTGTTTTTTTTCACACATACATACATACATACGGTGGGGCAAAAAAGTATTTAGTCAGCCACCAATTGTGCAAGTTCTCCCACTTAAAAAGATGAGAGAGGCCTGTAATTTTCATCATAGGTATACCTCAACTATGAGAGACAAAATGAGAAAAAAAAATCCAGAAAATCACAGTCTGATTTTTGAAGAATTTATTTGCAAATTATAGTGGAAAATAAGTATTTGGTCACCTACAAACAAGCAAGATTTCTGGCTCTCGCAGAGCTGTAACTTCTTCTGTAAGAGGCTTCTCTGTCCTCCACTTGTTACCTGTATTAATGGCACCTGTTTGAACTCGTTATCAATATAAAAGACACCTGTCCACAACCTCAAACAGTCACACTCCAAACTCCACTATGGCCAAGACCAAAGAGCTGTCAAAGGACACCAGAAACAAAATTGTAGACCTGCACCAGGCTGGGAAGACTGAATCTGCAATAGGTAAGCAGCTTGGTGTGAAGAAATCAACTGTGGGAGCAATTATTAGAAAATGGATGCCATACAAGACCACTGATAATCTCCCTCGATCTGGGGCTCCACGCAAGATCTCACCCCGTGGGGTCAAAATGATCACAAGAACGGTGAGCAAAAATCCCAGAACCACACGGGGGGACCTAGTGAATGACCTGCAGAGAACTGGGACCAAAGTAACAAAGGCTACCATCAGTAACACACTACGCCGCCAGGGACTCAAATCCTGCAGTGCCAGACGTGTCCCCCTGCTTAAGCCAGTACATGTGCAGGCCCGTCTGAAGTTTGCTGGAGAGCATTTGGATGATCCAGAAGAGGAATGAAACCAAAATAGAACTTTTTGGTAAAAACTCTACTCGTCATGTTTGGAGGAGAAAGAACACCATAAGTACTGTAAAGCATGGGGGTGGAAACATCAGGCTTTGGGGCTGTTTTTCTGCAAAGGGACCAGGACAACTGATCCGTGTAAAAGAAAGAATGAATGGGGCCACGTATCGTCAGATTTTGAGTGAAAACCTCCTTCCATCAGCAAGGGCATTGAAGATGAAATGTGGCTGGGTCTTTCAGCATGACAATGATCCTAAACACACCGCCCGGGTAACGAAGGAGTGGCTTCGTAAGAAGCATATCAAGGTCCTGGAGTGGCCTAGCCAGTTTCCAGATCTCAACCCCATAGAGGAGATCTGCATGGAGGAATGGGCCAAAATACCAGCAACAGTGTGTGAAAACCTTGTGAAGACTTACAGAAAACGTTTGACCTCTGTCATTGCCAACAAAGGGTATATAACAAAGTATTGAGATGAACTTTTGTTATTGACCAAATACTTTTTTTCCACCATAATTTAATAAATAAATTCTTCAAAAATCAGACAATGTGATTTTCTGGATTTTTTTTTTCTCATTTTGTCTCTCAAAGTTGAGGTAAACCTGTGATGAAAATTACAGGCCTCGCTCATCTTTTTAAGTGGGAGAACTTGCACAATTGGTGGCTGACTAAATACTTTTTTGCCGAAATGTATACACACATAATTATAATTAAAGCATAAACAAAGGGAAAAGTATATATAACTATGGTGCCAGTATCATTGCAAGCAGATGAAACAGCCGGTAAGATCTTCTTTGCTATGCCAGGACAGGATACGACTCACGATTGTATTTCAAAAAAGTGTCGGGATCAGTTTTCTTAGCTGTTTTTCTGCTTCCTCCATGGAGGTAAAGATGTTGTATTTGCCTTGAATGTCCACTTTCGGAGTGGTGGCTCTGAAGCTAGGGAAGGTTGCCGGTTTGAATCCCGTAAATGCCAAAAAGAGACTCTGCTCTGTTGGGCCCTTAAGCAAGGCCCTTAACCTGAGCGCTTTGAGTAATGAGAAAAGCGGTATATAAATGCAAAGAATTATTATTACTTTCAGTTTGGCAGGATACACAAGACTGTATCTGATCTCGGCTTTCCGTAAGCGCTGTTTAATGTTATAAAAGCGGCATGTTTAGCAGCTGTTGAGGGTGAGAAATTAGGGAAAATACGAATGAGGTTATTTTCAAATATAATCTCTTGTTTCTGTCTGAGAAGTAATATTATATGTAATTTAAATTGTAATTTTTCGAAACGCATGATAAGAGTCCAGGTTTAGAGGTGTTTGATCCCCTTATGTGGTAAGCTGCTGGTATCTCGGTGTCCTCTAAAATTATATTAGAGAACAGTTCAGCTTCAAATTTCACTGGTTTGGACTTTCACGATTCACAGGGAGACCCTCAATTCTAATATTATTCCTTCTACATCCATCTTTCAGTGCAGCAAGTCTGTTTCTGAGTGCTTTGCATTCAGAATTTGCAGCCGTTGCTTTTCCGTCAGAGGTAGATGCCAGTTGTTCAGCTATTTCAATTCGAGTCGTGAATGTTTGCTTAACGTCTTCCAACAGAGCGCCAAGTGCCCTCAGTTTATTCTCGAACTTAGATGGATTTTCCTGTATTTGTTCCTCAGTTTTCTCTAGCATACCTTTAAAGGCTGTGTCAAAGTGATTATTTAAACGTTTCTCCTGGTGTGTTTCCTTCCTTATATCATTTATTTCTTTCTTTATATCTTACTTTAAATCACTCTTAACCTTCTATATGTCTTGAGCATTGGCGGTGGCCATTGCGGTGATCATTACCATCAGTTCAGAGGGATCATTTCGGTTTTCTCTGTGCTCCATGGGTGAAGTGGCAAGCCCAGTTAGAGTCGAAGCCCCCGGGTCAGGAGGAGTAGATGACAGTATGGAAGGTAAGGCCATTTTCATTTTCAATGAGTCTTCTGGAAACAGCGAGCTGCTGTGACCTGGCTCACTTGGACATTCGCTCTCGGCTAGAGACGATGCAGCAGTTCCAGGTCCTGGGAAGTCTATGCCTCTACACCTGTCTGTTTCAGGTCAGTTTCTGAAAGGCTGTACCATGAGTGTGGACTTGATACCTGTCTAGAAGGTGATGAAGGTTTAATTTTCTTTTCTGTATCTTTCTAAGGCCCTTTCCTGCCACTCATGTTTATATATACTTGCATATCCTGTAATTGAACTCCCTCGGGTTGATTAAATTCCAGGATACATTAACATTCTGTTCTGTTTCACATGTAAAATATACAAATTCTTTATAACACAAGGAGTGAACGGGAAAAAGAAATCAATATATGCCACGTATTAAATGCCTTAGAATTTAAATTTATTTGTATTTAAAATGTCTTTGGGGCTGCTTAGTGCATTACACCTTTACATATTGACAACTGGAGCTTCTGCTTCATTGTCAGTTAAACATCACAGTATTTTAAACTAACAAGAAAATATTCTGCCAGGATGCCACCAGAGAAGTCTTTCAGCCTAATAAGAAAAATGTTATCGTTTTATTTATTGATTTATTTAAAGCGAAAAAACAAAACATTCCATCCAATCAAGTTAAAGTTAACAAAACTAAAATGAGCCCCAAACTGAAGAGAAAGAGAGGTGTAGTGAAGAATTAAGTTGGTTCAGGATTAAATTACAACCAGTACAAAATCTATTTATTAATTTCTTCCAAAGTTACACAAATGTAAAGGTACAGTCTAAATTAAATAATAAACATAAATTAGTGATCACAGTTTCTTTCTCTTAAATGTGTCAATGTTAACCTCAGTTATTAACAGGGTACTTTATTTATCCACTAGATGGCGAACTATACTCAAAATAACATCAATATACGGCAATTGCTAAGACATTAAAACTATAAAGTATTTACTCAACTTAAATAAGTAAATTATTCTTTATATATATATATATATATATATATATATATATATATATATATATATATATACATATTATAAAAGAGGAAACTGGAATACTGTAATTCTATAGCAAACAATAAACGGGAAACTCCAAATAGTGTCTGTTCAGCTATGCTTTAGCTTCCTCAAAATGTCTATATTTTAGAAACTGTACTGAGAAAAAAATAAGAGAAAAAATAACAGCACTACTAACAGAGTTCTGCTTCAGACGACCATCTCCCGTAACGGACGAGACCAAAACTCGTATTCCAGATTTGAGGTGCATCACAGCAGAAGGCGGCCTCACCACTTCTTTTAAATTTAGCTTCTGTAATTCTAAGCAGACCCTCATTTGAAGATCTGAGGTTACGATTTGGAGTGTGAGGTGACAGGCATTCCATAATATCAGACAGAGCAGATTATTGAAGGCTTTGTAAACCATCAGCAGTATTTTAAAGTCAATTCTAAATGACACTGGTAACCAGTGTAGTGATGCTAAGACTGGTGTGATGTGCTCGGATTTTCTTTTCCTAGTTAAGATTTTGGCAGCTCCATTCTGCACTCATTGTCACCAATTGATGTCTTTCTTGGGTGGTCCTGAGAGGAGTGCGTTACAGTAATCTAGTCAACTAAAGACAAACGTATCAACTCATTTTTCAGTATCTTGTTGTTATAAGAGGTCTACCTTTTGCCATATTTCTTAAGTGAAAAAATGCTGTCCTGGTAATCTGATTAATACACAATTTAAAATTGAGGTCAGGGTCAATAATGACCCCTAAATTCTTTACCTCCATCTTGACTTTTAAGCCTAATGGATCAAGTTTATTTCTAATACCCTCATTATATCCATTTTTGCCAATCACTAAGATTTCTTTTTTTCTTCTTATTTAGTTTGAGATGATTAAACTCATCCACTCAGAAACACAAGTGAGACATTCGGGTCAGTGAACCAAGAGAGTCGGGGTCTTCAGGCGCTCTTGATGAATACAAATGTGTGTTGTCAGCAGAACTGAGGTGGCTCACGGTACGCCTTGAGATAATCTGACCTCATGGAAGCCTGGAGATCGTGAAGAGCAGCGGACCCGGGAGAGATCCTTGTGGACCACCATATAGAATATCAGGTGTCTTCAAAATTTTTTCTTCAAAGAAAACAAAAACTACAGAAAAGAGAAGACAGAGCGGTGTGGAGGTTATTAGTTAAAGAGCCATCGTCTGTGGAGGTTCCTGTAGAAATGAAGAAAATTCAAACTGGTTTGTAATGCAGCACCAGTGTCCTCTGTCAGCACAGTAAAGAGAAGTCAGGGAAAGAAACCCACTGTCTGGACGGCTAAATTCCAAATTATTTTAACAAATGAGAAGTCAAGCAAAATGACCCCTTTTATTGGCTAACTAAAAAGATTACAATAAGCAAGCGTCTTGCCTGAAGAAGGGGCCTGAGTTGCCTTGAGGGTCTGCATATTGTCATCAGTTTGGTTTGCCAATCTAAGGGGTCATTCTGCTGGACTTCTCATTTCCTCCATAATGGCTATCACGGCACAACACCGTACTACTACAAATGAGACCCAAATAAACTGAAACTGCTAGATAGATAGATAGATAGATAGATACTTTATTAATCCCAATGGGAAATTCACATTCTCCAGCAGCAGCATACTGATACAATAAATAATATTAAATTAAAGAATGATAATAATGCAGGCGAAAGACAGACAATAACTTTGTATAATGTTAAATGTTCCATGCCCATGTTGTAAAAGTAAGTTAGGCTCCACATTCCCTTTTCCTATTTTTCTAATTACAGAATATTGGTCAATTATGCACAGTCTCTGATTTTAAATTATTAACAAAAGAAATGCATATATTCACTACATCTAATGCTAACAGGATAAATCATATAAAATATATTTTACCATTTCCCACATAAAATCCCTTAAATTATTTCATTTAGATCAGTAGGAATTATTTTGAAGCACATCTATGAGTATCTCTTATCTAAAAGCTAAATGTTTTGTTCTACATATTCCTATTGTGTTTCTTTATGCTTTTATTTTTACTACTAAATTAACACATGCATTTCTACCTTAAGGAGAGACTTTTAACAAAGTATCCAGAATGTTTCATGAGAACATCAAATTATAGGAAATAAAACTAAACCTTCCGTCAGCTATGTAGTCATGCAAACATTAACATTCTGTTCTGTTTCACATGTAAAATATACAAATTCTTTATAACACAAGGAGTGAATGGGAAAAAGAAATCAATATATGCCATGTATCAAATGCCTTATAATTTAAATTTATTTGTATTTAAAATGTCTTCGGGGCTGCTTAGTGCATCACGCCTTTGCATATTGAGAACTGGAGCTTCTGCTTCATTGTCAGTTAAACATCACAGTATTTTAAACTAACAAGAAAATATTTTGCCAGGATGCCACCAGAGAAGTGTGCCAGCCAACGTGTCACACCGCCTGATGTTGGCCTCCACCGTTAGCCAGGGTGTCTCCAGCTGACACCACAAGGAGGTGTGGGGGGATTCTGTCAGCCTAATAAGAAAAATGTTATTGTTTTATTTATTGATTTATTTAAAGCAAAAAAAACAAAACATCCCATCCAATCAAGTTAAAGTTAACAAAACTAAAATGAGCCCCAAACTGAAGAGAAAGAGAGGTGTAGTGAAGAATTAAGTTGGTTCAGGATTAAATTACAACCACTACAAAATCTATTTATTAATTTCTTCCAAAGTTACACAAATGTAAAGGTACAGTCTAAATTAAATAATAAACATAAATTAGTGATCACAGTTTCTTTCTCTTAAATGTGTCAATGTTAACATCAGTTATTAACAGGGTACTTTATTTATCCACTAGATGGCGAACTATACTCAAAATAACATCAATATACGGAAATTGCTAAGACGTTAAAACTATAAAGTATTTACTCAACTTAAATAAGTAAATTATTCTTAATATATACTGTATATACATATTATACAAGAGGAAACTGGAATACTGTAATTCTACAGCAAACAATAAATGGGAAACTCCAAATAGTGTCTGTTCAGCTACGCTTCAGCTTCCTCAAAATGTCTATATTTTAGAAACTGTACTGAAATATTATATACTAGCCATGTGCGCCCAACTACGTTGCGCGTGTTAAAGTTGTCTGTGAAGGGCTCCCTGTTTAAACGCGGCTGCCAGTCGTGAACTGGGCCCTTCGTCGTACAGCATTATGATTTTTTATAAGGGAAACAAAATTACAAAAGAAAACCCTTGGACATTGAGTCAGTGTTTAAGTTGCAATTACTTAGTACGTTTTCTTTAATTTCTCGCTTAAGCTGGCACTTAAGTCTCCAATCTGCCTCAAGAATGATTTAAGATGTGAAGAGGTAGGTGAAGTGATGGCGAAGGTGGGAGGGATGAGAACGGCACCCATACTCATGCGCCGCCCTGCTGGCCGCTGCCAAGAGTTGATTCTACAATAAAATAAAGAGAGGAATAACCTTGGAGGTCAATCATCACCCTGAAAGCAGATAGTAGACGTCACATAGTATATGTGTACCAAATTTCAGGTCAATAGGTCAAACAGTTTGCAAGCTATAGGTGATTTAAAATCCTGGACAGACTAACGGACATCCATGGTAGCGTATTATATAAGAAGATCTTTCTTTTCTTGTATACGAAGTATACTGAAAGTATTGTAAACGTCCAAAAATTCCATTTTGAGATTTTGATGAGTCGATGTTTTAGACCACCCTGAGTCTGAAAATATCATTTCTGGAATTATGTCTGTGTGTTTGCGCGTGTGCATGTGTGAAAACACGATAACTCGAGAATGCTTTCTCTTAGGCCAACCAAATTGTAGCTGCGTTTTCCCAAAGTTTCTAAAGTTCAGCAGCTCTAACTCAAAAAATGGGATTCAACAAAGGCCTGACGCGCAGAAATGATTCCACAGACAAAATATCTTTGTTTTTAAGTGTTTAGTTAAGTTTCAAAGTAAAACAGTTCACACAAAAAGAAAATTAAAATAACAAAAAAAAGGGAAAAATGTATAATAAGAAAAGTTTAGTTCTAAGCTTAATCTTGTTACATCTTAAATTGTAACTAACCACTTATAATTTCTGAACCATTTCAAAACGGTCAGAAAACTGTATGCTTATCCCATTTCTAAACTTGAAAATGGGTCTTTCAAGTTCCTGTTTACTGGGACCTGCTCTAAACACAACTGAGCTCATTATCACACTGTTTCTCAGTTATAGCAAGAAGGTTCTATCTCTTACTAACTTATAGGGGGAAAAGACCATACCATTGTCTATGACTATGGAAGAAATTATATTCTATTCAAATTAAGCAAACATTAATATGAGTTTAACTCAAAACTTTAACTTTCTAAGATTGGCTCTTACACAAGTATTAAGGTAGAAAATGTAGATTTCTATCAACGTTTGAGCTATTTCCGCTAACTGGAAGTGGTGCTTTACCTTTAATTCATGCAGCTGCAGAGTCCGATTTATTTAACTTTACTTCTATAATAATTGTTCAATATATTATTAATTTGATTTGATTTGTTGTTGACGGTTCTTTAATGTACATGACATAAAAATATAATCATTGTCTTGTGGTTTACTGCTCAAATATCCATCCCCATATCTGAGTATATCAGAAAGTCGAGGGGAGAGCACTCCCAATTTTTTTAGTTTATATTCACAGCTCAAAATACCTGATATTGTGAAAATAATCCAATTCCAGAATTCTATTTTAAAATATTCGTCCCCCTTTTTTCAATGTTTCTCTCTCTCTCTCAAAATAAATAGCTGAGATATCCTATTCTTTTTGTTCTTAACATCAGCCATATCATACATATTGCATACCAGGGATTTTTCCTGCCTTGCATCCAAACCTGCTGGGGTGGGCCCCAGTTTTCTTGCCATCCTGCTCTGGATGAACAGGTTTAGACCATATATATATATATTGTTCTTAATCTCAGATGCTGTCTCTGTCATTTTGTGCCCATCCAGACTCCTATTACCTGCTCTTGCTGTACTCATTAAGGGTTTACTGTCCTTATGGTGGGCTATTCAAGTCTCACTGCCACTAACATTCACACTAAATGCTTGTTTTTTGGTTTGTTTCCCTCAAAACAGTTAGGTGGGGTCTGCACACTGATTCAAGCCTAAGAGTCCTGATCTTCCTAAGTCCCATGATTTTCATGATCACACCTGTCAGAACACAGTAGAATCTCTTTTCTGATTTTTGATATCTTTTCAGGCCTGCAGGTGGCAAAATTCTGTCTATAAATTGTATGTGCCTGAGACAGAATCAGAGATCAATATGAAAGTCCAGTATAGAAAATAAGAAAGTCCAGTATAGGAGATTTTTGAATGCAGTATTGAAGGCATTCATTATAAGCACATTGTCTTGGAGCAGGATATGTTATGTGGTATACACATTTAGAGTAAAAAAACCCTCAAACCTTTAAAATTCACCTAAATGTCATTAGAAATTGGCCCATTCTGGGCAATAAAAGTGTCAACAGTCAGCACAGATTTGTTCGGCACAAATGGCATAAAAAATATTCTAAAAATTATAAAATTGTATAAAATTGTTCATATTCTATATCTGGTTTTGATTATGCTTATTTTTATGAGACAAAAACAAAACCAGATAGTAAACTATGTTGTGTAGTAAGCGTCCACTAACATATCCAAATCAATTAAGTCTACAATTCTATCTGATTGTGGCACAAAACTAAGATCCACAGTAGCTTTTTAACCAGAACCATTAAGAAGAAAGACGCCTCACGCCTGGACAAACTGGTGAGGAAGGCAGGCTCTATTGTTGGCATGGAGCTGGACAGTTTAACATCTGTGGCAGAGCGACAGGCGCTCAGCAGGCTCCTATCAATTATGGAGAATCCACGGCATCCACTGAACAGTATCATCTCCAGACAGAAGAGCAGCTTCAACGACAGACTGCTGTCATTGTCTTGCTCCACTGACAGAATGAGGAGATCGTTCCTCCCCCAAACTATGCGACTCTTCAATTCCAGCCGGGGGGTTTGGGGGAGGTAAACGTTAACATTTAACATTATACAAAGTTATTGTCTGTTTTTCACCTGCATTATTATTATTATCAATCTTTAATTTAATATTATTTATTGTATCAGTATACTGCTGCTGGATAATGTGAATTTCCCATTGGGATTAATAA
This sequence comes from Erpetoichthys calabaricus, assembly GCF_900747795.2. NCBI lineage: Eukaryota > Metazoa > Chordata > Cladistia > Polypteriformes > Polypteridae > Erpetoichthys > Erpetoichthys calabaricus. The sequence continues at coordinate 60,153,987 of NC_041404.2, read as the reverse complement.
AGTATCTATCTATCTATCTATCTATCTAGAACATAATTACTAAATCTAAAACTGAAACTAATGCATCTATACTAATAAAAGGCAAAGCCCTCACTGACTGACTCACTGACTAACTGACTGACTGACTCACTCACTCATCACTAATTCTCCAACTTCCCGTGTAGGTAGAAGGCTGAAATTTGGCAGGCTCATTCCTTACAGCTTACTTACAAAAGTTAGGCAGGTTTCATTTCGAAATTCTACACGTAATGGTCATAACTGGAACCTGTTTTTTGTCCATATACTCTAATGGAGGAGGCAGAGTCACGTATCGCGTCATCACGTATTACGCCTCCTACGTAATCACATGAAGTGAAAACAAGGAAGAGATTTACAGCACGAGTCAAATGCAGGAACGAAGGTAAATGACGTTAATTGTTGAGTGTCTTTTAATACTGTGTAAGCATACATATTAACAGATGTGCAATTAAACGTGTGCATTTATGGGGTGATTTCTCAGGCTTAAAGCTCGAAGTGATCACTCAAGTGAAGGCAGCTTCACAAAAAAACAGATCCTTAACAAACTGTTATTGGTATATTTTACCTCAATTTAAAAAGGTTTTCTTTTCTTCTTAATAAAAATTTAAAAGCAGAACTTTGCCGGTGCGAACCGCGGGGATTTGAGCGACTGACGCGTACAGACATATTCATGAGTGCAGGTACTTCGGAAAGAAAGCACCGTGTAAACCTAAAGTTTAAATTAAGTTCATAGACCTACAAAAGGTTGCCATTGATTTGAGGCAAGATTGCTTTTCTCCTGTACAACTATACGTTGCATTCTCAAGAGTGTGCTTGCACAGCTTGGTCATATTACAACCGGAGTGCTGAACTGACAAACTGGTATACAAACAGAACAATCGTAAAAACAGGATTAAATAAAAAGGCTGCTTCTGTTGGCGAAGCAACGAAAAAGTAAGACCTTATATGACGTTCGTTTATAAAACAGCAGAGAAGCTGTGTGAAGTCAGCTACACAAAAAAACAGATCCTTAACAAATTGTTAGTGGTATATTTTACCTCAATTTAAAAAGGTTTTCTTTTCTTCTTAATAAAAATTTAAAACAAGTACTTCGCCGGTGCCAAGCATGGGGATTTCAGCGACTGACACATACAGACATATTCATGAGTGCAGGTACAATGGAAACAGAGCACGGTGTAAACCTAAAGTTTAAATTAAGTTCATAGACCTACAAAAGGTTGCCATTGATTTGAGGCAAGATTGCTTTTCTCCTGTACAACTATACGTTGCATTCTCAAGAGTGTGCTTGCACGGCTTGGTCATATTACAACCGGAGTGCTGAACTGACAAACTGGTATACAAACAGAACAATCGTAAAAACAGGATTAAATAAAAAGGCTGCTTCTGTTGGCGAAGCAACGAAAAAGTAAGACCTTATATGACGTTCGTTTATAAAACAGCAGAGAAGCTGTGTGAAGTCAGCTACACAAAAAAACAGATCCTTAACAAATTGTTAGTGGTATATTTTACCTCAATTTAAAAAGGTTTTCTTTTCTTCTTAATAAAAATTTAAAACAAGTACTTCGCCGGTGCCAAGCATGGGGATTTCAGCGACTGACACATACAGACATATTCATGAGTGCAGGTACAATGGAAACAGAGCACGGTGTAAACCTAAAGTTTAAATTAAGTTCATAGACCTACAAAAGGTTGCCATTGATTTGAGGCAAGATTGCTTTTCTCCTGTACAACTATACGTTACATTCTTAACAGTAAGCTTGCACGGCTTGGTCATATTACAACCGGAGTGCTGAACTGACAATAGATAGATAGATAGATAGATAGATAGATAGATAGATAGATAGATAGATAGATAGATAGATAGATAGATATATGTGTATGTATGTAGATATGTATATATGTGTGTATATATGTGTGAGATATAGATAGATAGATAGATAGATACACATATAGTTAGATATATATATATATATATATATATATATATATATATATAGATAGATATATGTGTATGTATGTAGATATGTATATATGTGTATATATATGTAGATATGTAAATATGTACATGTATATATATGTGTCTGTATGCGTATATATATATATATATATATATGTGTGTGTGTATGTATGTATGTGTGTATATGTATGTGTATATATATGTTGATATATGTATATATATGTGGATGTTTATATGTATATATATATATGTATATATGTAGATATGTGTATATGTAGATATGTATATATAAGTATATATGTTTATGTATATATATATGTTTGCATACCCTCTTTAACACACTACTTCTCCCCTGCGAAGTGCGGGTATTTTGCTAGTATAAAAATAAAATAGAAATGTTTTTTTGAAAGTAAAACTAAAAATACACCATGAACGAAAACTAAAACGAAAATGAATTTTCAAGTAAGGTCAGAAAAAATATAGACATTAAAACTAATATAAAATGGCAAAACTATAACTTTTGACTCTACTTTGTCTATGGCCTTGAAGTGCTTCCTAGAGGAGACAGAACGGCACCACAAGCATTCTCTGGTTTGGCCTAAAAGGAAGCCCGCTTCCACATATGGATGAGTCAGAGTCAGGAGGAAGCGAAAAAACTCAGCAGAGGAGAAGAAGAAGGAAGAATTGTTGGTTATCAATCATTTACTGTGAATTTGTGGCTCGTTATTGGGAGAGGACTGTGGAAAGTGCCTGGGAGAAGAATACAAGAATACAATTACTTCATTCTAGTAACGTGTGGTGTATTGCTGGGTCTGCGGTTTGGACTCTCTGACGCCCTCTTGTAAGAATTTCTCACATTATTGTGTTTCTGATTTACTTGTAGGTTTACCCTTTTCCAACTGGCTTCAGTAAAGAAAGCAAACTGGAAACTCTCGTCTGTGTCGTCAGTGGAAGAGAGTTTATCTGACTGTCGACTCAGGCAGGGCGCTTGAGGCAGAGGGCAGGACAATCCCCATGTAAATGTGCCTTTTTAATATTCATAAAAAGATGTGTGTTGAAACTAGTGTCTGCATTGGGTGGTCTGTAACACTCTCCTAGTATTAGGCCTCTTTCCCTAATGCTTTGAAGCCAGATGTCCTCACTAAGACGGGGCTCATCGTCCAACTGAAGAGGACTTGTGTTTAAATTCTGTTTGACATAAACAGCAAGCCCACCTCCTCTTCTGTTCTGTCTGTCCTTCTATTAATTGTGTGCCCCTCTGTGTTCTACTGACCCCCGTCTTTGTTATTTAGCCCAGTTTCTGTGGTGTCTACTTAAAATATCATTTGAGTGCAGCTCTCTTTGTTCTTTTTGACACTTCTAGCATTAAGACAAGCTGTTTTTAATGTGCTACTCATTTTACTTTTGCCTTTTAACTTTGGGTTAGAATTTACATGACAATGCATTTTGATTTTGACACTATTGTTCATCTCCTCATGTGCAGTTCTAAACCTGGCCTGTCCTAAACTCCCTGCCCCCATTCCCCAGTTTAAACAATCCTCGACTGACCTCCCCAACACATTGGTGCCCCTCCAATTCAGATGTACCCCACCATGGCCAAACAGGTCTCATCTGTTCTAAAATGAGTCCCGATGCCCCATAAACCGGACCCCTTCTACCTGACATTAAGATTTGAGTCATGAATTAAGCCTTCTAATCTCATTTGATGTACTTGGACTGCCACGTGGCACAGGCAGAACCTTGGAGAAGCCCACCTTGTCAAATAAAAACAAAAATTAGCTCTGTGATATTTGTATATTTTTGGTTAATTTCTTGTTAGATTTAGTCTCTGTAGCTGTAGTTATTCCATCTTTTCTTTTGTGACCTGTCCTATTACACTTGCTGAACTAACAGGCTTCGGCCTACTGTTATAACATGATTATGTTTACCTCATTTGTAAGTTGCTTTGGACAAAAGCATCTGCCAAGCCAATAAATGTAAATGTTCTGCTCCTCAGCTTGGCACCTAACTCTTTAAATTTGGATCGCAAACTGACTGGGTAGACTGACAGACTGCCCTCATGTATGTCATTTGTTCCAATATGGACAATGACAACTGGATCCACCCCCACTCTGACCAAGAGCCTATCCAGGGGGGTCTCTCACCTCTGCACCCAGAAGGCAACACTCCCTGCGAGCTTCTCTGTCTCTGGAGCAAACCTGTACTTTAATCCCCCATAATGACTGAGACCCCAACTATCACTACCTCTCCCTTTCTCATCCATGCCTACCACATCAGAATCTTCAGAGACCCCGTCCTGCTTCACCAGGACCTGATAACAGTTGGACACCTCCAATTCTGGGGTTGATGCCCCTGGACAGTGTGCACCCTTTACCTTACACCTTGTGACCTTGACCCACCTATCTCTACGTGTCTGGAGTCTCTTCCCATGCCACCTTAGGGGGGCACACTCTCTCTTTCTCTCAGAAGGAGTTCTCTATGCACGCCAGCCAACTCCTCCACCAGGTCAGCGACCCCAAGTTTGAGGTGCTGGATCAGCTGGCATCTCCTGCAGTTGAAGCCCACCTAGAAGATGACTGGCACCTCTGAGCCTTCCTCTAAAATGTCCAACATCCAGCAGGACTTGCACTGCATGGGCCTCATTATGAAAATGTGACTTTGTGTTACTGGAACTACTTAACTTGTGTTTATATTTTAATTAAAAATTCAATGACTTAGTTCTCCTAGTTGTCATTCACAGAAATCTCCTCATGCTCCCTCCTGCTTTTTCCACTCCGTCTGATCGTCTCAGATGTGACCAGTCCTTCAATTTTCATATCATCTGCTTTAGGAGGTTTAATTCTGCAGTAACAGAAATGCCCCACTACTTGACGTCACTGTAACCCACTATTAGATGTCCCAGTTCCTTCAACTTACAAAGCAATCAAACGTTCCCAGTTATATGGAGGTTGGCCAATTTCCCATCCTTTCCACTTTACTGTTGTCCTCTGCTTGAATCTCCACCCTTGTCACCCTTGGACGAGATCTTCCTCCAGTAAGGTGTGTGACAGCTCCCTTGTCAATAGTGACTGCATTTAATATTTAATGTTTCCAACTTTATGCTTCTCAAAGTCTTGTACCTTCACAGGTGTTGTAGATGTGAGGTACCCTTTAGATGTTCTGTGCCCACCCTGGGACGTCTCACAAGTTCGCAATACCCCTGATAGGCAGTTGAGACGGGCCAACGCTCGAGTCTGTGATGGCAGCAGCGTATCTTCAGTGCCATTCGTAGACATTAATTGTGTGAAATATGAGAAGCAGAAGATATTACAAAGGGGGAAAATCCTTTTTCACAACACTCTGAATGAGTCAGTTCACCTGCCAGAGCTCACATTGTCGATTTATGTAAAGAGTTTTCTAGAATGGACTTTTGATTTGGATAGTGCCAACCCAGTAAATAAACGTAAATATTGAATATTTAACAAATTTAAATTGGAGCTCTCAGGGTGCGTTTTATGGGTTTCAAATGCAAATCCCACCGCCGACCCACCCTGTGCATTTGAATGAATGACCTGCAAGGATCTAGACTGAATACGTGGAGGAAGACGTTCACAGTGGGTGGCACGGTGGCGCAGTGTTAGTGCTGCTGCCTGGCAGTAAGGAGACTCAGGTTTGAGTCTGGGGTCCACTCTGTGTGGAGTTTGCGTGGTCTCCCCGTGTCTGTGTGGGTTTCTTTTTGGAGCTTCTGTTTCATCCCACAGTCCAAAGACACGCATGTTTGGTGAACTGGTGATTCTAAATTGGCCTTATTGTACGGGTGAGGTGCGTGTTTGCCCTGTGATGGACTGGCGCCCTGTCCAGAATTTGTTCTCTGCCTTGTGCTAAGTGGGATAGACTCCATCAGACCCCCAATGACCCTGTTCAGGAAAAAGCAGGCCAGAGGGTGAGATGTCTACAGTGTGACATTGTCATTATGATGAAAGGTGCTATATAAAAACACAGATTTACTAGTCACATTTCCACCTCACTGACTCCCCGAGTGACACTTTGTGAGTCCTGTCAAGTGTCACACGTCCACACTGCATTTGTACACTAACTTGAGGTGGTCTTCACTATGGGATGTGGTCTATAACATCAGCGAGACAGTCCTAACTTGTCAGTGTTGACCTGGTAGAAAACATCCAGAAACTTCAGTTAGTCAGTTGTATTGGAACAACAAATAAGGGCTTCACTCGACCTTGGAAGGCACTATAAGAAGCCATAAAGGTTAAAGATTGTGACATCACAGCTAACGTATTGTTTGACTTTTAGCAACTCACTTCACTCACCAGTAACCAGAATCTGAGAATTTAGAAAGATGTGGACAACGAGAAAGTCACAGAGCCGCTCTCAGGATGAACACGCGTGGAGTCACCATGACGTTCAGCGAAGGCAGCGAGTGACGTGCAGATGTTGATTACACTTCATAAAATGGTCACTAATGGTGGAAGCGACATTCACATTTATATCGATGTGCCCAGCAGACGCTTTAGTCCAAAGCAACGTACAAAACATAACTGAGTAGACATCCTAAATGTGACAGGACTAGGGTACAAAACTGAACATCACAAGTGAAGAACTGGAAAAAAATGCCAGGGAGTGACAAGGTGACAAAACCTAACAGAGCCCTTAACTGTCAAATAGAAACTCACCAAACGAGAGCCTTTGGACTGAGGTGGACAGTTTGTTCCACCAGCCAGAAGCTGCACATGAAAAGAGTCTGCACTGAGATTTGATGCCACACAGAGGCGGCATCACCAGATGCCATTCAACAGCAGTCCAGAGTGGTGAAGAAGGACCAGAGGACCTCACAAGTGTCTTCACACACGTAGGTGCTGAGCCACTGACTACTCTGTAGATGAGCACCAAGGATATGAACTTCATATGTGACTCTACGTGAAGCCAGTGTAGTGATCTGATGACAGCAGTGACATGTGCCAGTCTCGGCTGGTTGAACACCGGACATGCTGTTGCTTTTTTAGTCATCTGCAGTGACTTGGTGACACATGACGGTACTCCTGCCAGCATTGAGGTCACAGTAGTCCAGACGTGACAAGATGAAACCCTGGACCAGCAGTTGTGCTGCATACTCTGTCACATATGGTCTGATCTTGGGGATGTTCTGCAGAGTAAATCTCACAGACCATAATAAGGTGGTCCATGAAAGGCAGGTGGTCATCAGTCGTGACTCCGAGGTTGTGTACCAAGGAGTTTGTGGTAGTGAGCCAAGCTGACAGGGAACAGAATGAGGAGCTGGCATAACAAGACAGGCCATCTTTGTTCGGCTGAGCTGCAGGTGGTGTTCCTCCATTCAGAAAGACTTGCAGAGACTCCAGCTGATGCCATGTGGGCCTCTGGGGGGAACGACAGGTATGGCTAAGTCAAGAAAATGCATTTGATTTATTATTATTATAGCACTGATAGGTAAAACCGTAGAACTGGATGAAGAGCTGTCTCAGTGGAATGGCCCTCCATGATGGCCGACTGATTAGGATCAAGTAGACTTGGTTAGAGAAAGGAGAGGAGAGACACGGGCCTGTGATGAGCGACTTGAGAGGGGCTGAGAGGGGCATCTTGAGGACAGGAGTTATTGGGGTCTGTTTGAACAACACAGGAAAAGGGCGGCCTGTGAAATATTCAGAATTCACAAGTCCACCCTGTTTGTTCTCAATAACAACAATTAGAAGAAAACTTTAACTTAAGGAAAAGATTCAGGGAACTCAACACCAGCATAAGGCTGACAATGATCAGGCAACATAACTGAAATGAGAAGGGCGAGCAGAAGTGTTAACCGTGACATGAGTGACAGGTGACAATGAAGTACATTTAACAATACAACAACATAATAAGAGGATGATAATAAGAGTTATTAAGACAACAAATACTGATCAGAGCAAAGCTGGGCAGAAAGAGAGAAGATCAGTAAAGCAGTCAGCATCCATTCCTGATGTCCAGTCTGGGGCTAAACCAGGATCAGCTACAGGGGGTCTTTTACAGGCCAGGTGGGATACCATCAGGCATGAGAAGGATTTAGTGTGTCTGTCTGTCACCTGGCAGGGTCATCACTGGACTGTCAAGAGCGTATCGAGGGTCAGACGATGCGGAAAAGTGACAGTCCTGGAGAGAAGACCCTCAGCTGGGAGTTCATGAGGGGCCGAAGGGGGGAGAATGGCGACAAGCTGTAGAGCATCAGCCAAGTCATTAATACAGGGGGCTGATAGATTAGGGGGGCACAAGTGAGGGGAGTCACCTTACAAACTGGGACAGGAATGAAGGGTCACATCAGGGGGCACACAGGCCACGTAGCACACAACACACCAGCTATCTGTTATATAGCGCCTCTCACATCTATCTATCTATCGATCTATCTTTGTGACATGTGTATCTCCAAGGCCTTTCTTAATTTACAATAGTTTTGAATATTCAGCAACCGGGAGGGTCATTCCTGCAGGCTTTTTTGTTTTTTGTTACCCGGATGTGCCCCCTTATAAATTGAGGGCACCAGCGTGTTGGGTGGCCAGTCCGAGTCTGACACGCACACACACCAGCGAGACGAGTCAAGATGTCTGCCATGCGCCTCCTGCTGCTGTGCGTTGCCTTCATTTGCCTCTCAGGTGAGATTCCTGCTTATTCAGTTTACGTCTTTACCAAAGTCACCAGTTTTATGACAAACTGATAGAAGTGATGAGGAAAAATTGACTTTAAGAAGGTTTAAGGGGAATGAATTCAATGAATTTTCAAATTTAGTTCCGATTTCTGCTTATGTGTGTTTTCCTTGTTCTCTTCATGTGAGTTTTGTTACTGATGATCTGTTTGATCTCTCACATGAACAAGTTAAATATGTTAATTTAGGTGTTGTTGTGCTTATAACTTTACACACCCCTGGCAGAATCTGTAAAATGTGAGGCATTTTAGGAAAATACGAGCGGTCAGACAAAGCCCCCTTCTCTTATTAGGAGCAGAGGTCAGGTAAAGCTTTATATGAATGAGGAGAACACGCAAAGTGCATGCAGGGAAGACACGGGATGGAAACTAATGGCGGGCAGCAGCACTGGCACTGCGCCCCCTGGGTTTATATGACATATGAATAGGTATAAATAGACAGATACTTTATATGATAAATAGATATAGTATATATACTAGAAATAGTATCACAAACTCCACACAGAGCCATAGCACAGTTTGGGACAGCCACCTGTATAATTGGTATCCCGGCTGCAATGTCGAAAAATGAAAACAGCACTGATGTCCAGAACAGAACTGAGGGAACAGGGAATAGGAGGAGGGTCAGGCCCATAAGGGTCTTCAACCATAGGCTCGATCCCGGAAGTGACATCAACAGGGCCAGGTGGAATCTCCCAAGAATGGTCTGCAGGAAAGGGAGAAAAAGAGTCAGTGCACCCTGCCACCTCCTGGTAAGATTGAGAACTGCCATCACTCAACCCCTTTAGCTGCCTCCAATGTGCACGTGTGTGACAATAGATAGATAGATAGATAGATAGATAGATAGATAGATAGATAGATAGATAGATAGATAGATAGATAGATAGATAGATGTGAAAGGCACTATATATTAGATAGATAGATAGATAGATAGATAGATAGATAGATAGATAGATAGATAGATAGATAGATAGATAGATAGATAGATGTGAAAGGCACTATATATTAGATAGATAGATAGATAGATAGATAGATAGATAGATAGATAGATAGACAGACAGATAGATAGATAGATAGATAGATAGATAGATAGATAGATAGATAGATAGATGTGAAAGGCACTATATATTAGATAGATAGATAGATAGATAGATAGATAGATAGATAGATAGATAGATAGATAGATAGATGTGAAAGGCACTACATATTAGATAGATAGATAGATAGATAGATAGATAGATAGATAGATAGATAGATAGATAGATAGATAGATAGATAGATAGATGTGAAAGGCACTACATATTAGATAGATAGATAGATAGATAGATAGATAGATAGATAGATAGATAGATAGATAGATAGATAGATGTGAAAGGCACTATAGATAGATAGATAGATAGATAGATAGATAGATAGATAGATAGATAGATAGATAGATAGATGTGAAAGGCACTATAGATAGATAGATAGATAGATAGATAGATAGATAGATAGATAGATAGATAGATAGATGTGAAAGGCACTATAGATAGATAGATAGATAGACAGATAGATAGATAGATAGATAGATAGATAGATAGATAGATAGATAGATAGATAGATAGATAGATAGATAGATAGATAGATAGATGTGAAAGGCACTATATATTAGATAGGTAGATAGATAGATAGATAGATAGATAGATAGATAGATAGATAGATGTGAAAGGCACTACATATTAGATAGATAGATAGATAGATAGATAGATAGATAGATAGATAGATAGATAGATAGATAGATAGATAGATAGATAGATAGATAGATGTGAAAGGCACTATATATTAGATAGATAGATAGATAGATAGATAGATAGATAGATAGATAGATAGATAGATAGATAGATAGATAGATAGATAGATAGATAGATAGATATTGTATATATACTATAAATAGATAAATACTATATATCCATCCATCCAATATCTAACCCGCTGAATCCAAACACAGGGTCACGGGGGTCTGCTGGAGCCAATCCCAGCCAACACAGGGCACAAGGCAGGAACCAATAACGGGCAGGGTGCCAGCCCACTGTGGTAAATAGTTCATAATATATATAAATAGATATAACGATATAGTATATTTACTATAAAGAGATAAATGCCTGCAGTGGGTTGGCGCCTAGCCCGGGTTTGTTCCTGCCTTGTGCCCTGTGCTGGCTGGGATTGGCTCCAGTAGACCCCTGTGGCCCTGTGTTAAGATATAGCGGGTTGGAAAATGATGGATGGATAGATAAATGCGATATATAGTATATATAAATAGTACATAGTATATACTGTATAAATAGATAAATACTATATATAGAATATATAAATATTTAAAAAGATATAGAATATATATTACACGCGATAGATAGATAGATAGATAGATAGATAGATAGATAGATAGATAGATAGATAGATAGATAGATAGATAGATGAACGATGCCCACTGCCCCGCCATGCCACTGATGTTTTTGCCCTTCCTTGCCTTTTCACTTTGATGGCTGCCTTGCCCACCTGCTCAGCTGTTTCTGTGTCTCCTTCACGTGATCTCCAGGAGGGAATGTCGGCCCCTCGGGATCACACAAGGGGTACTGGAGAGGAGCCCACTGAGGAGTTTGTGCCTTCATAGCCCATCAGAGCAGCACATGCTGTATGTGACGATGACGCTGACGGATGTTTTTTGTGTGATGTGATGTCTGATGTGATGACAGATTCTTACTAAGAAGTCCTCCTAAATGTTTGTTTCTGAAATTGGATGAAAATTTAAGTTTTTCTAGATGTTTCAGGAAGTATTCATTGACGGGCTTCACCCTCTTGTCTTCCTCAGATTTGACCAGCGGGGCAGACATCCCCCGACAGGTAAGGGTCTCCTCAGGTTTTCTCCTTCAGGTTTCCTCCTGGCTGCTTATGTCCACCTGACCTTCTGCTCTTCATTTCTGTAGCCCAACTGTAAGGCCCACGTGAATCTTGACTGTGCAAATCGCAACAAACCCGTGTGTGCCAGCGATGGCCAGACCTACGCCAGCGTCTGCTCATACTGTGTGGTGAAACGGTGAGTAACAAGGGCTTTGAAACCCACCTGAGCGTTCAGATGTTGGCTTTTGGACAGCTAACTTGAATCTATGAGGAAATCAATGGAGGGGACTGAAGAGGACCGTTTGGCGATTTTGTGTAATGAACTCCATCTAAAGGCCCATTGAAGTTAAAGCACAACACTTTAATTCCATTATGGGCCCAGCAGGGTGGGGACCTGCACAAGATCGCACAAGGCAGGCCATGATGGGAAATCACCAAACAAACCAATGACTTATATAGCACCTTGTGATAGTGAATTAATTTAAAGTGAGATTGTCATTGAGCAGCAATGTTTCCTTGGAGATGCAGAGACTCACAGAGGATCACAGAGGGACTCGTTGACTTGGATTGAAACTTATTGTTGTATATAGCGCCTTTTACAGTTTGATTAGCGCCGCTGCTTCATGGACCCTGAATATTGGGCTCAGATCCTAAATTCATCGTATCTGTATGGGTTAGGTTAGGTTGATTGGAGATTCCCAACTTCCGCCATTATCAGTGTTACTGGGACCAGTGATGAATCGGTGTCCTGCCTTAATGCTACTGGGATGCTCTCCAGGTCTTTTTGAAGTGACTCTCATCCTGAGGTAAAACAGTTTATTTGTGTCCTGTCAGCTCTGGCAGTTGAATTGAGTCAATCAGGACCCCACAGTGACAGTGCAGACATTGTTTTAACTTTATATAGCGCCTTTCAAAGGTTACTTCCAACCTGAGATAGTCTCCAGTTACAGCTCTCTAATTTCCAGATTTCAACAATGTGTCACTGCTGATAAACGTACTCACTGAGAAACACACAGGACACGTCACAGCAGCTCACAGTTTATATAGCGCCTTTTCATAGTGAACTCCAATGTTAAACACAGTAATGTCAGCCTCTCACTAAAAGTCTCCAAACTCTCTCGCTGTAAACTTCTGGAAATCCTCTTTCTTTAGCTGATTCTTACAATTCATCAGACTCCGGTGTAGTGAAGGGTCAGTCTGCTGTGTGTTTGGGGGGAGCGGGTTAGCCGGTGGTCCGCAGTGCACTTCTGCTGTTAATCCTTTAATTCGTCCTTTTTCTGATTCTTCTCTCTGTGTTTGTGCTCGCTGTGTCTGTCAGGCGTCTCTTCTTCAGTCTGCACCGGCATTAAGAACTTTCTGTCAATGAGAGACCCCGTTTTACAGGGCAGTTTTGGGAAGGTGAGGTCAGAGGGGGCTTGTTGTCACATCAGACAACTTCAAACTGGCAGGGAGTGTCAAAGTGGCCACTGCTGTTGGTGATCTCATCACCTGAGTATGGCATTTTAAGGCCATGTCACATTACAAGACTTTACCAGCTATTTTCACTTGTAGACTTCATTTACATAACGTCATCGAGTCGGGGGGCCATCATAGTGTGGTCCTGTGACCAGCAGTCGTGCCGTCTGACATCCCCATCTTTTCAGTCCAACCAACTTGCGACTTGTGGCCACCAACAGGTGACATTTGTGTAGGGGCGGAGCCTGTGTGCAGTAACGCTGACAGCCAATGAGTGATCAGCAGGAAGTGCAGCCCAGTGAATGCTGTGATGAGAGAAAAGCAACACGACAGTTTTGGACCCTGCATGGAGAAGAGAGACTCATCTGTCTGATGTCTCGTGTTTTACATACCATGAGAAAAATTGAGAAAATTTAACAAGGGGGAGATACGGTGGCTGAAGTCACCACACCTGTCAACTCTGATCACGGGCAACAGCTGAACAGGCAGCACATTACTGGCTATCACTAACAATGAAGGACATGTGGCAGTGTGGAAATGTGACACTGAGCTGGCCTGTCACCACAGAATCATGGAAGATGACATCCCCAGAGATTTCTAGTTATAATTTGACATACGCAAGCAAAGAGATCAGCAAGATAGTCGGCAAGTTTGACATTCCTGTGACTGGAAGTCGTGTAGGGTGACGTCACCAGCAAGTTCTCATCATATAAACTGACATACTCAGGTGACAAGATCAGCAACTGCAGTTGTCAAGTGTGACATCCCCTCTGAAGAGCAGTAATGTGACGTTGGTGTAAGACTGTCACCTTCAGTGTGGCTGACATTACCGGTGTGTGACTTTGCTCAACATCAGCGACTGAGATCTGTGCACAAAAGTGCAAACTCTGTCACCTGCAGGTCTGTGTGTTAAGTTGAGACCAGCAAATCTCGCTCAGTGGGCTACAATGGCCTTCAGGTGAGTAATGTGGGGGTCTCGAGGTCAGGCAGGCGTTTGAGGTGAAGAAGATAAAACTTCAGAGTTCAGGTAATTCTACTCAGTGATGATGGCACCTCAGAGTGTGTGTTGATTGGCACACACGTGTCACATTGTCACTGAACTCTGCACTCGTCACAACATGTCACACAAGAGCAGCTATGACTATGATATTTTAATCATTTATTCTTTTTCTTCATTTTGAACCCCTGCCCTCCTTCATCCTAACCTTCTATTTCTGTTCCCCACCTAACTTTTCTATTAGTCGGACCATCTTGAGGTCCCTTTCAGTTGTTTCCATGTTTCCACAAAGTGTCACAGACAACAGTCAGAAGATCTGTGACTGCGAGTGAACAGGCAGGTTTAGGACATTTATATAGCGCCTTTCAGGGTGTGTAGTGAAGCAGCTTGCAGTCAGAACACATGGCATTCCTTTTTTACACTCAGATCACAGGCAGGTTGTGTAATTGGCACGGTGGTCCGGCATGCCAGGTGTGTTTGGGGTCATCTGAAATTTTTAATCATTATTAGTCACTTCTGTCCTCGTTTATCATGAGATAACAATGTCAGCCAGAATTCATTTGATATAATGAGATAGAAACAGTTCATATATGTTACACATATTCTGTAATATTCTCCATATTGACTCCCTGTATGCAATGAGTTCCTTTTATTAACTAAGCTGTCGTACTGAGTGGACGGTGGTCACCTGATCCAGGACCACCACAGGTGTTGCTGTCCCATACCTGCCTCAGGTGTGCAGGTGGAGCCGAGCGCGGCTCTTAAAGTCTCCTGTGAGTGGAATGAAGGAAGCGTCATGGAGTGGACATCTCTGCTTACTGCTTTTATTCTTCACATGTCTTTCCTTTACAGAAGTGCCACTAGTCCTCTCCACATTGAGAAACATGGAGCCTGTTGAATCCACAGAGGAACACCTGGAGGTCTGCTGATCTTCACTCCGCTTTGCATTTCACAAGCCCCCTTTGCCCCTCTGCTGACCACTGCAGCCTTTTAAATCTGAAATAAACGTTTCCTTGTAGCATGACATCTGCTCCCAGCCTCATCTTTATTGTGTTTGTGTTTATCTCATATGATATCCAAAGTGACCTCCAAATCACAGCTACATTCCCACAGTTCTTTCCTGATTCCCACAATGTAAGGCCTGGCAGGTGTGATGGCTCTTTTGAGTGACACTGCTGGATGCTGTGCCTGTCACTGGAGGAGTTCATAAGCAAAGGGCCTTTCTATTGTAAACTTCATGTTGTCCACTAGGTGGCCTCATAGGCAGGGTGTCTCCCTGGAGGACAAAGGAAGTCAATGGTGAAGGCTGAGTTAGATAGATAGATAGATAGATAGATAGATAGATAGATAGATAGATAGATAGATAGATAGATAGTCTAATTTGTGTTGCCATCAGAGAAAAGTTGTGTTTCTTCTGAATGAAGAGGCAAATCCGCGAGAATTAAAAGATTTGTTGTTTGGTGAAAGTGAAATTCACATACGCAAGTGGCAGAGACGTGAAGTTGTCTCGTAGGCAGGGTGGTGGCGAGCAAAGCCTCCTAGTATATATCTACAGTGCATCCAGAAAGTATTCACAGCGCATCACTTTTTCCACCTTTTGTTATGTCACAGCCTTATTCCAAAATGGATTAAGTTCATTTTTTTCCTCAGAATTCTCCACACAACACCCCATAATGACAACGTGAAAAAAGTTTACTTGAGGTTTTAAAACTGAGAAATCCCATGTCCATAAGTATTCACAGCCTCTGCTCAATACTTTGTCGATGCACCTTTGGCAGCAATTACAGCCTCAAGTCTTGTTGAATATGATGCCACAAGCTTGGCACACCTATCCTTGGCCAGTTTCGCCCATTCCTCTTTGCAGCACCTCTCAAGCTCCATCAGGTTGGATGGGAAGTGTCGGTGCACAGCCATTTTAAGATCTCTCCAGAGATGTTCAATCGGATTCAAGTCTGGGCTCTGGCTGGGCCACTCAAGGTCATTCACAGAGTTGTCCTGAAGCCACTCCTTTGATATCTTGGCTGTGTGCTTAGGGTCGTTGTCCTGCTGAAAGATGAACCGTCGCCCCAGTCTGAGGTCAAGAGCGCTCTGGAGCAGGTTTTCATCCAGGATGTCTCTGTACATTGCTGCAGTCATCTTTCCCTTTATCCTGACTAGTCTCCCAGTTCCCCACAGCATGATGCTGCCACCACCATGCTTCACTGTAGGGATGGTATTGGCCTGGTGATGAGTGGTGCCTGGTTTCCTCCAAACGTGACACCTGGCATTCACACCAAAGAGTTCAATCTTTCTCTCATCAGACCAGAGAATTTTCTTTCTCATGGTCTGAGGGTCCTTCAGGTGCCTTTTGGCAAAGTCCATGCGGGCTGCCATGTGCCTTTTACTAAGGAGTGGCTTCCGTCTGGCCACTCTACCATACAGGCCTGATTGGTGGATTGCTGCAGAGATGGTTGTCCTTCTGGAAGGTGCTCCTCTCTCCATAGAGGACCTCTGGAGCTCTGACAGAGTGACCATTGGGTTCTTGGTCACCTCCCTGACTAAGGCCCTTCTCCTCCGATCGCTCAGTGTAGATGGCCGGCCAGCTCTAGGAAGAGTCCTGGTGGTTTCGAACTTCTTCCACTTACGGATGATGGAGGCCACTGTGCTCATTGGGACCTTCAAAGCAGCAGAAATTTTTCTTAACCTTCCCCAGATTTGTGCCTCGAGACAATCCTCTCTTGGAGGTCTACAGACAATTCCTTTGACTTCATGCTTGGTTTGTGCTCTGACATGAACTGCCAACTGTGGGACCTTCTATAGACAGGTGTGTGCCTTTCCAAATCATGTCCAGTCAACTGAATTGACCACAGGTGGACTCCAATGAAGCTGCAGAAACATCTCAAGGATGATCAGGGGAAACAGGATGAACCTGAGCTCGATTCTGAGCTTCATGGCAAAGGCTGTGAATACTTATGTACATGGGATTTCTCAATTTTTTTTATTTTTAATAAATTTGCAAAAACTTCAAGTAAACTTTTTTTCACGTTGTCATTATGGGGTGTTGTGTGTAGAATTCTGAGGAAAAAAAAGAATTTAATCCATTTTGGAATAAGGCTGTAACATAAGAAAATGTGGAGAAAGTGATGCGCTGGGAATACTTTCCGGATGCACTGTAGATATAAATGTATACAAATACAAATAGAATTATAATTGTGATTAAAACATTAAAGTATCAGGGAAGGAAATAAAATGGATAATCATGACAAAAGTCTCACTGAAAGTAGGCCAAATTGCAGGTTCAGTTCTCTTTGCCATGCCAGGACACGAGGGGACTCACAATTGTATTTAAAAGAGTCAGGATTATGTTTTTTTTAGCTCTTTTTCTGCTTCATCCAGAGAAGTAAAATGTAGAACTTGCCTTGAATATCCACTCTTAATTTAGCAGGATACAAGAGGCTGTATCTGATTTCAGCTTTGGGTAAGTGCTGTTTAACACTGTAAAATGCGGCACGTTTGGCCGTGATTGAAGGTGAAAAACCACAGAAAATACAAATGCGGTTATTTTCAAATATATTCTTTTGTTTCATTCTGAGACGCGACATCAGATTCATTTGAAGTTGTAATTCATTGAAATGTACAACGAGGCCTCTAGGTTTTGATGCATTCGATCCACGCATGCGGTAAGCTGCTGCTGTCTCAGTGTCTGATTTGATGTCCTCTCCAATCATTTGAGAGAACAGTTCAGCGATGAATTTCACTGGGTTTGGACTTTCCCGGTTTTCTGGGAGACCTTCAGCTCTGATTTTATTTCTTCCAGCACAGCCAGTCTGTCTGTCTCCAAGCTCTTTGCGTTCAAATTTGGTAGCTGTTGCTTTATTGTCACCAGAGGACGCCTATTCAACTATTTCAATACGAGTCCTGAACATTTGCTTAACGTCTTCAAGCTGAGCATCAAGTGCTCTAAATTTATTTTCAAAACTTCTCACATTTCCCTGTATTATTTCCTCAATTTTTTCAAGCATACCTTTCATGTTTGCCTCAAAATGATTACTTAAATGATGCGAAGCACAAGGGCCTAAGAGCATGGGGGGCACTCGGGGCTGTAAAGATTTTTAAAAGAATTCCATCCATCCATCCATTTTCCAACCCGCTGAATCCGAACACAGGGTCACGGGGGTCTTGAATAACTTAAATCACTTGCACAGTGCATTCCGTTAATAATTCACTGTTTCAACGCCATGTTTGCACCATCACCAGGCCAGTCCAATCCAATCCATGATGATAGGACGTATTCGTCAGGCCTTCAGTTTACAAGAATTTAGACTGCAGGAGTTCAGAGGCTCAAGGCTACAACATGTCCGCCCGTCTTACAGAGAAGTGCACATTCCCAAATGTGGCGACGTTTGGTGTGAACGGAAGAAGTTTTGAAGAATGTCACATGAAGAGTGTAAATATATATATTATATCAAAAATAAATGTTACTTTTGTACTTTGATTTGATGTCAACAGTTTTCGAAGTTCGAACTCGTAAATGGTAAATCCTCATCCCATCACTGGCTGTCTTCAGGAAATACCGGTAGGACTGATCTTTACATTCACATACAGCGAGCTGATCTCTGGACTATCCAACTCCATCATTTCATTCCATCAGTTGCTGTTTTTCATGGACTTCATCATGTGCGGTTTTTGTTAGTGGTTTGTTATTGTTCAATTTGTGTTTATTGTATATCACCGTAAAGGGAACTGGGATAGTTAGATTTTGTTTATTATTATTTAATCCAGTCTTCTATTTCTGTTTTTTGTCTCTGTGATGGAGTGTGTGTGAGTCGGGCCAAGGCTGGGTGCGTTCCTGGGATACCCACCTAAAAAATAAATAAATCACTGTCAGAGGCGATGCGAATCTTAGCTGGGTTTTAGTCCGCTATAAGTTTGATGCCCACCCTGAAAGTCCAGATAAATAACATCAGATGCTCCACTCTGATCATATCCTGTTGTTGCTTCCTCGTTGAATTCCAGCATGGTGGTAAAACATGACCTCCCTCTGCTCACCCCATGCTGACTGTTCAGTAAAACTCCTTTTCTTGCCACTTGTTACTCAATGTTATGCTTAATAACTCCTTCCATTAATTTTCCTGTGATGTACGTTAAGCTTACGGGCCTATAACTCCTGCTCTTGTGCATCCACTATTTGCAAGGTTAACCCAGTTAATATTCAGGTAGTTAAAGTCCCCCATGACTATAATACCCCCCTGTAAACTTCCATTTTTAATATTACTAAAAAGATGTAGTTAAAATTACTGTCTGCATTGGGTGGTCTGTAACTCACTCCTAATATAAAGCCTCTTTTTCTAATGCCTTCCAAATGAAGCCAGATGTCCTCACTAAGATGGGGCTCATCGTCCAACTGAAGAGGACTTGTGTTTAAATTCTGTGTGACATAAACAACAACCCCACCTCCTCATCTGTTCTGTCTGTCCTTCCTATTACAAGTGGACCCCTCTATGTTCTGCTCATCCCCATCTTTGTTATTTAGCCCAGTTTCTCTTATTGCTATAATATCATAGTTATGCTCTGCTACATACAACGCCAACTGACTTGCCTTACTTTTGATACTTCTAGCATTAAGGTGAGCTATTTATAATGTGTCACGCCTTCTACGAGTTAGAATTGACATTGCTATACATTAATATTTCTACACTGTTGTTTGCTCCTCCATGTACAGTTCTTAACCTGGCCTGTCCTAAACCCCCTGCCCCCCATTCCCAGTTTAAACAATCCTTGTCTGGTTTCCTCATACCCCCCCCCCCCCACAAAGGTGCCCCTCCAGTTCAGATGTAACCCATTATGGCAGTACACGTCCCATCTGTTCCAAAAGGAGTCCCAATGCTCCCTAAACCGATACCCTTCTACCCTACACTGAGATTTGAGCCTTCTAAGGCGAAGTTAAGCCTTCTAATCTTGTCAGTCTTACCTGGACTGGCGCTTGGCACAGGCAGAACTTTAGAGAAGACCATCTTGTCAGTTCTGAGCACCATGGTGGCACAGTGGTAGCACTGCTGCCTAGCAGTAAGGAGACAGGAATATTTACTATGCAGTGGCATGCAAAAGTTTGGGCCCCCCCTGCTTAAAGTGTCCGTTAGTGTGAATTATTAAGTGAGCAGAAGATGAGCTGATCACCAAAAGGCATCAAGTTCAAAGTGATTAGTGTATTGTGCAATTGTACAGTGGGAACAGGAAAGGAGCACCGTGCAAAGGTTTAGGCACCCCAAGATATTTGAGGTGGTCTCAGACTTTCATTAGCCCATTAGGACTATGGCTTGTTCACAGTCTTCATTAGGAAACCACCATGTGATGCAAATGTCAAAGCCGTAGAAATTCTCGAACCCCTCAAACCTCATCCCAACAATCAGCAGCCATGGGTTCCTTTAAACAGC
The DNA here is from genome assembly GCF_900747795.2 of Erpetoichthys calabaricus. Lineage (NCBI taxonomy): Eukaryota > Metazoa > Chordata > Cladistia > Polypteriformes > Polypteridae > Erpetoichthys > Erpetoichthys calabaricus. The sequence goes on along the minus strand of NC_041404.2, from coordinate 60,133,589 downwards.
CACCCAAGGATTCTTTGAAGATACACACATGGAGAAGTCCAGTCTTCATCTCAGGTAACTGGATAGCATCCATGTCTTGCAAAACGGGGAGCACCAGGACTCTAAAGATTTGGCCTTTTTGTTGAGATATCAGGAGCACCACACACCCCTTTTCAGCGACGTCATGACCCCCCATGCTCTCCCAATCTGTCTACTGACTTCATAGGAAGTGTCACCAGAGACATGAATGTCACTGCTGAGGTAAGTAAACCTCATGACAAGGTCGACACACACACAGACACACTGCTGATGTCTCTTGGTGTTTATCAGGACCCTCGCCTGCCCAGACACTCAGACTCCTCACTCAGTCTTTCAAGAGCACTGATCAGAGCCTCAATTGAGCATCGTCAGCAAAGTCAAGATCAGTGAATCTCTCGTCACCAACAGATGCCCCACAGCTGCTAGACCCCACCACCAGTCCATGCAAGCATTGAACACAGTAGGAGCAGAAGACACTGCTGATAGACCCCAGAATCAACTTGGCAAAACAGAGGGTCTGCCTCCACTCTGCACAGCACTCACAGTACCAGTGCACAGGCCGGCCAGGACATCCAGCAACCTTGATGGGATCCCACCAAGTCTCAGGATGTCCCACAGGGCACGTCGATCAACTGAGTCAAACACTTCATGAAAATCGACAAAGGCTGCAAAGAAACTCTGCCAATATTCGCGTTTGTGCTCCAAGAGGACCCTTGTGTCATGATGTGGTCGATGGTCGACTTCTTAGGCTTAAAACCAGTCTGCTCCGGACACTGGTAGATGATCAAGTGATCATGGATCCAATTGATGATCCTAGTGAGGTGTTATCCCCCTGTAGTTGCAGCCATCCAGGTGAACACCCTTCCCTTTCCAGACAGTGATGACAAGTCCCGTTTTCCATTCAGTTGGGATGACGCCCGTCTCCCAAATGGAAGCAAAGATTGTTTGCAATGCCAGGATGACAGCCTGACCACCAGCCTGGAAAAGTTCACCCAGGATACAACAGATCCCTGAATGATGGAAATAAAAATGTAATCTTGCTTAAAATATTACAGAAATGTGAAATCTGGAACTTGATGCCTTTTGATGATCAGTTCATCTTCTGTTCTCTTAACTACTAGGGGGCTCCGCCCCCTGCTCGCTTCGCTCGCCAACCCCTGGCGTTGGGGCATGACAAAGAGTGAGATGTATGAATGAGATATAGAATAGTGTGGAGGTGTGGATGATGCATATAGAAAGCAAAAAATACAGTGTTTGGCACAGAGTAATGGTTTATTGGAATATTTCTTTGTACACAACATTAGTAGTAAAGATGGTGTCCTGTCCTTGAATGAGTCTTCCTTGGCATGGAGCATTTATAACTTTAACTGTAACGTCAGGTGAACGTCGAACACGTGAGAAGGCAACATAAAGTTGTCCATGTCCAAAAACGGGCTCAGAGAGGTAGATGCCAACCTTGTCCATGGTTTGTCCTTGTGATTTGTTGATGGTCATGGCAAATGTAGGTTTAATGGGGAACTGTCGGCGTTTCAATGTAAAAGGTAATTCTAGGTCAGAACTCGTAAGGTCAATTGTAGGAATGAGCACAGTATTGTTAGCATGTGATCCTGTAAGAAGTGTTGCTTGAATAACATTGTGTGTCATGGTGTTGACGACTAACACTAGAATTATCAGAGCCTACGAAAAAACTCGTAAATCCGTCCCACCTTAAATCGCGTCTTAAAGCCGTTTGCACATCTCCGCCAGTCTTTTGTCATCTAAATGTGCTGATAAACACAAGCTACTAGCAGCCAGCTATTCCATCCCCCCACCGACTTAGAATGAACTCCTAGCTCATGCCTTGCCTTGATTTGATTATTTGGGATTGAAGTGGAGTTTTACAGTGGAAATAATTCGAGCGTTATTTGGAATACACGCATTTCATGTGTGTCCCGTTTCTACAGTATAGTAGTAGTCTGTGCAAACACATTTTTAAAACAGAAACGTTTTTCATATTCTAATAGTAAATGACAAAATGTAGGCATAAACTATATAACGTATGAAGCCTGAAGTCCATATATCAAAGAAACACTTTCACAAAAGGTACAAATAAGAGAACACGTGCGCTTTTCTTCAAAAGTATAACTGCACAAAAAAAAAGCCGCGTTAGCATGCCACATTGACACTCTTACTACAACTGCTGCGGTGGCGTAATGGTATCAGCTCCTGATTGGGGATCAGAGGGTGGCGAGTTCGATCCCGCATGGCTCTTATTCTTACATTTTTAGAATAACAACATAAATTTCATTTCAGTCTGTAACAGCCGGTGTAACTTATCATACTGGTGAAGGTTAGCTTTTTTTTTTTTTTTTTTTTAATTCACTTTTCATTCCCGCAGTCGATGCATACTAACGCCCCCCCCCCCCAAAAGGGTTCTGATACATAAACGCTGGCGAAGCTGCCTTCTTCGTATCTCACATAAAATTTTCACACCTGATCTGACACTGTTCGTTTTCAAATAATATTGCATTAGTGCGATGAAGTTTTCACATATATTGTCTCTTTCAGGTGTGTAATAGAAACCACAGCATAGAGAGAAGTGAGTACATTGCTTCTTACAGGAAAAGGTGATGGAAAAAGTGCATTGGTACGAGAATGCAGTCACGAGTATACTGCAGTCTTTATGTGAAAACAGCATAAATAATGTGAAATAATTCTCTCCTCTGCATGTCCTGGAGTACAAAAGAAACAGCATACAGCAACATGTGGGGACTGGCAGGAACACTCAATAAAACCGAATAAAAAGAAAATCAAGTGACGGTGAGATACGAAGGAAGGCAGCTTCGCCAGCGTTTATGTGTCAGAACCCTTTTGGGGGGGGGCGTTAGTATGCATCGACTGCGGGAATGAAAAGTGAATTAAAAAAAAAAAAAAAAAAAGCTAACCTTTACCAGTATGATAAGTTACACCGGCTGTTACAGACTGAAAAGAAATTTATGTTGTTATTCTAAAAATGTAAGAATAAGAGCCATGCGGGATCGAACTCGCCACCCTCTGATCCCCAATCAGGAGCTGATACCATTACGCCACCGCGGCAGTCGTAGTAAAAGTGTCAATGTGGCATGCTAACGCGGCTTTTTTTTTTTTTGTGCAGTTATACTTTTGAAGAAAAGCGCACGTGTTCTCTTATTTGTACCTTTTGTGAAAGTGTTTCTTTGATATATGGACTTCAGGCTTCATACGTTATATAGTTTATGCCTACATTTTGTCATTTACTTTTAGAATATGAAAAACGTTTCTGTTTTAAAAATATGTTTGCACAGACTACTACTATACTGTAGAAACGGGACACACATGAAATGCGTGTATTCCAAATAATGCTCGAATTATTTCCACTGTAAAACTCCACTTCAATCCCAAATAATCAAATCAAGGCAAGGCATGAGCTAGGAGTTCATTCTAAGTCGGTGGGGGGATGGAATAGCTGGCTGCTAGTAGCTTTTGTTTATCAGCACATTTAGATGACAAAAGACTCTGGCGGAGATGTGCAAACGGCTTTAAGATGCGATTTAAGGTGGGACGGATTTACGAGTTTTTTCGTAGGCTCTGGTAATTCTAGTGCTAAACGTGTGCCATTGCATAAACCCTGTTTAGTGTTAACGTTTCTTAATAGCATGAGTATTGTTCCGTTTTTAAGGCTAAGATTGTGTTGTGGTAATCCGGCTGGGTTAATAGTGTTCAAATATTCTAAGGGGAAATTCAGATGGTCATTGTCGTCATCAGAGTCAACTTTGTCAGAGCTTAGAAAGAGCCGTGCCTCTCCATGAAGTAATGAAATGACCTGGTTATTAATGTGATCAACATTAATATTTTTTGGACATAACATAGTCCGTTGTGTTAAAAGGGGAATTTGGTGTAATGAGATTGCTGTTCCAAATATCTCCGTAACTAAGTCGTCACAGATAAAGGATTGGGGAATTGTAATAATATCTGGGTGAAGTCCATCTGTATTGGTGAGTGTACCATTTCCCAGTTGTAATAGCCAATTGTTATATTCTGGATCTGGACATCGCATGTTTTGTACTAACTGTATTGTTTGAAAGCAATGCCAATTGTCTGCGTATTTTAAGGTGGACTGAACAATAGCTGAGCGCATGGCATGTGGAACAATAGCCAAGCATTGTCTAAAATCACCTCCTAATAAAAGTAGTTTTCCTCCAAAGGGAATATTATTATTCATCAACGTTTGTAGAAGTTTATCAATGGTGTTGAGTAAGTGACTGGATGCCATTGTACATTCATCAATAATTAACAGTTTTGCAAGACGGATGTCATATTTGTCCACATATGCGAAAGCAGTATGGGCCATTGCCTTTTGGTGGCCTGATATGTACTCCGGTAGATGCAAAAGCAAATGAACTATTGTAGGATCTAATGCAGTTCATAAAGTTTTTACTTTCAGGCACATCGTTAGTTAGAAGCTCCTGTAGATATTCAGGATATGAATGTAAAGGAGGCAGTCTAATCTGACCCTTTTGACAACAACGTGTAAATTCATTATTTGTATTGTCAGTTGTTTCTTCTGGGACGTTAAGTGAATGACAATGATTGCAAATGACATTCATTAATCCCAATGAATTTTCCTCAATAGTGCACTCATTATTGAACGCGTTGTCAGCCAAGTGGCGCAAGCGTTTAGCAGGTGTCTGGCGTTGATGTCCGCGACGGGCAGGTTTTGCTTGTGGCGTTTGAGAGGCGCGTTGTTGCATGTCCAGTATTTGGGACGCGCTATTTTGGAGGTGTAATCAATTCGCCTGTGCTGTGCGAAAAGTCAGTTTCAGTCTACGTCGTGCATTGTTTGTATCGAGCCTTGTCCGTTTTTGTATGTCGGTCAGTTGAGCTTTCTGTTTTTGGAGCCTTGCTTGCTTGTTTTCTGGCAGTTCATATGCGCGTTGTAGACGTCTGCGTTCATTTATGCTGTCTCCTCGCTCCCGTTTTTGTATGTCTGAGACGCAAGGTCTTCCGGTTTGAACTCGTGCCTGTTTCGATGCAGCACTTTGAGACGCGCGCTGTATGTGTCTACGTTCATTGTGTCTGTCCATTTGGGCACGTCTCTGTAACGGGGTTAGTTGAGCTTTGCGTTTTTGGAGCCGAGACATTTTTTCTCCCGGAGTTTCAGAAGCGCGTTGTATGCGCCGCCGTGTATTTTGTTGTTTCATGCGGGTTCGTGTGTTTGGTCCCATTATCTGAGCCGAATCGTTTTGTACCCGTGAGCGTGTATTCATGACTTGTTTGTTCCTCAGCGTGCAAAATATGGATAAGTAATAAGGAGGATCGCACTTACTGTTAATATGGAGCCTTTTCTGCAGTTGAACGGTTAATAGTGGTTTATTGTAAGGAGATCCACCTATGCTGCATAGTGTGAAGGTGTTGAGATGACGTATGTTTAATATGGACGGTTCCTTTAGAAATGGGGCTTTGGGTGTCACTTCTTATTGATGTTAGTGTGTTTGTGGGTCTGATTCGTTGTTGTTGTGAACGTTTCGTGTGCCATGTCTCGTCTCTAATGGGCTTGGCGTGGCGGTCACGGCTTCTTTTTTTTGGTGCGTTAGGAGCTTGTTAAATCCTCCTCTTTGTGTGGGTCCCGTTTCTTGTGCAATGGGATTCGTGCGGCGCTGTGGGCTTTTCCGGCGTCTGGGGGGAGGGGGGAGGATTAGTGGGGCGCGAGCGTCTTCTTTCTTTTTGTGTGCCAGGGGCTTGTTGAATCCTCCTCTTTGTGTGTGTCCCGTCCCTTGCTTGTAGGGTGGGCGGGGTGGTTTTGGGTTCTTTTTTTTTTGTGTGCCAGGGGCTTGTTGAATCGTCCTCTTTGCGTGTGTCCCGTCCGGTGCCTGTAGGGGGGGGTGGGTGCTTGCAGGTGGGCGCGAGCGGCTTCTTTTTTTTTGTGTGCTAGTTTCATGTGCAATGGGTTTCGTGCGGCGCTGTGTGCGTCGCCTGCGTTTGACTCCTTTTTTCTGTGCTCACTCCTTTTTTCTGTGGTCGCGGCCGCCTCTCGCGGCACCTCATTTCTTGGGGCGCCTGCGCAGTACGTCTTTTTGCGGCTACGGCCCATGGCCGGATGTCCCTGCGTCCATCCGGTTTAGCATTCTCGGTTAGTAATATGGATTCACACTAACAGACATTTTAAGCAGGGGATTGTCAAATTTAAATTGAAGAAGCCTTAAACTTGAAGCAGCAGTGTTTATAAAGTTGTGAGGAAGTGCGCTTACCATTTGTGTGTTGAGGGCGCACCAGCGGGAACGAAGGGCCGTCTAACGGGTGAGTGCTGTGAGGCGCGGTGTGTCTGGGCACACGTGGAGCCGGTATAATGGCCAGTATAAACGCCGGTGTCCTCGCAGCCAGTCCAGCGCAGGCGGTTTAAGGTGCGGTGCGGCAGTTGTTTGTATACACAGGATTGAGCCCGAGATTGGGATCCCGTTTTGTAAAGAAATGAATTGAGTTACTGGTGAGTCGGCAGCTGGTGTGCTTGAGCTCAGCATAACCGTTGGCTGTCCCAGGGGGCTTACGCGCGCAACCGACAGGGGTTCGAGTTTAAATACATAGTTGGTCGGGGCGTGGCGTGAACGCGCTAGGGTCTACCTGGAAAGGTGCGTGAGGTAGACGGGGTGGCAGATTGGCTGGACAGTCTTGTCGGTTATATTTAAGGAGATTTTGATTTTGGGTTTGGTGTAATTGTTTTTGTATTTATACACACTTGTTATTGTGCTTGTGCATTTTTTTTTCTTTCCTGTTGGAGGAGCTTCTTGAGCCAGAGATTAAAGAAGACAACCTTCATTATTGGAGTGTGTGTGTAGTTTTTGTAGGACTGCACTGTTTTTGTAAATACAGCATATTTATTTTACTTTGGTTTTGTTTTTATTTATTTCTGAAGAAGTGTCAGTGCTGAAGGACTTAGTCTCAAAGCCCACCTGACACTACTGCATTTTTGTTTGTGCAGCACTCTTGTAAATAAACTTGCACCATTCACCCTTCAATTTTTGTCTGTGTCTCATCTCTCCACTGATCCTGTTCGGTTCATAAACTATCAGATGTCCAGAGTGTAGGCTGGGGCCACTTAACACTACACGGGATATCACAGGGGGCCCACACTTTTGCATACCGCTGTATCACACTTACTGCTTCTCAAAGTCTCGTAGCTTCACAGATGTTGTAGATGTCAGGTACCCTTTAGATGTTCTGTGCTCACCCTGTGACGTCTCTCAAGTTCACAACTCTTCTGAAAGGCAGTTGAGACGGGCTGAAGCTCGAGTCTGCGATGGCAGTGGCGTATCTTCAATTCCATTCATAGCCATTAATTGTGTAAAATATATGAAAGCAGAGGATATTAGAAAGGGGACAACAACAACGTTTATTTATATAGCACATTTTCATACAAAAAAGTAGCTCAAAGTGCTTTACATAATGAAGAAAAGAAAAATAAAAGACAAAATAAAAAAGTAAAATAAGACAACATTAGTTAACATAGAAAAGGAGTAAGGTCCGATGGCCAGGGTGGACAGAAAAAACAAAAAAAAAAACTCCAGAAAGCTGGAGAAAAAAATAAAATCTGTAGATGTTCCAGGCCACGAGACCACCCAGTCCCCTCTGGGCATTCTACCTAACAGAAATGAAATAGTCCTCTTTGTAGTTAGGGTTCTCACAGAGTCACTTGATGCTGATAGTCATACAGACTTCTGGCTTTTAATCCATCATTGTTGGAACATCATGGTGCTTAGAGTAGATGGTGGTGGCACAAGTCACCACCAAAAGGACACCGGAAAAGGAAACAGAAGAGAGAGTAGGGGTTAGTACAGATTATGAATAAATAGTTATTATAATGAATTGGATATACAGAGTATCAGGAATAAATTACAGTGAAGTTATGAGAAGGCCATGTTACAGTAATGTAAATTACTTTAAATAAAATACATAAAAATTTAAACAAATACATTTTCACAGCACAGTGAATGAGTCAGTTTACCTGCCAGGGCTCACATTGTAGAAATATGCAAAGAGTTTGGTAGAACTGACTTGTGAGTTAGATAACAGTGCCAACCTCTTAATAAATGTAAATGTTGATGATTTAATGAGTTTAAGTCAGAGCTCTCAGGATGTGGACTTACTGGTATCAAATGCAAATCCCACCGCTGACTCACCCTGTGACTTTGAATGAGTGACCTGCAAGGGTTCAGACTGAGGAAGTGGAGGAAGACGTTCACAGTGGGTGGCACGGTGGCGCAGTGGTAATGCTGCTGCCTCGTAGTGAGGAGACGAGCAGAAGTGTTAACCCTGACATGGGTGACAGGTGACATAAAAGCCAGCAAAGTACATTTAACAATACAACAACATAATAAGATGAGGATAATAAGAGTTATTAAGACATCAAATACTGATCAGAGCAAAGCTGGGCAGAAAGAGAGAAGATCAGTAAAGCAGTCAGCATCCATTACTGATGTCCAGTCTGGGAATAAACCAGGATCAGCTGCTGGGGGTCTTTTACAGGCCAGGTGGGATACCATCAGGCATGAGAAGGATTTAGTGTGACGGAGCAACATGTCTGTCTGTCACCTGGCAGGGTCATCACTGGACTGTCAAGAGCGTATCGACGGTCAGACGATGCAGAAAAGTGACAGTCCTGGAGACAAGAGCTTCAGCTGTGAGTTCATGAGGGGCCGAAGGGGGGAGAATGGAGACAAGTTGTAGAGCATCAGCCAAGTCATTAATACAGGGGGCTGAAAGATTAGGGGGGCACAAGTGAGGGGAGTCACCTGAGAATCTGGGACAGGAATGAAGGGTCACATCAGGGGGCACACAGGCCACGTAGCACACTGCACACCAGCTATCTGTTATATAGCGCCTCTCACATCTATCTATCTATCTATTATATAGTGCCTTTCACATCTATCTATCTATCTATCTATCTATCTATCTATCTATCTATCTATCTATCTATCTATCTATCTATCTATCTATCTATCTATCTATCTATCTATCTATCTATCTATCTATCTAAGTGACGTGTGTATCTCCAAGGCCTTTCTTAATTTACAACAGTTTTGAATATTCAGTAATCAGGAGGGTCATTCCTGCAGGCTTTTTTGTTTGTTTGTTACCCGGATGTGCCACCTTATAAATCGAGGGCACCAGCATGTTGGTCGGCCAGTCTGAGTCTGACACACACACACGCCAACGAAACAAGTCGAGATGTCTGCCATGCGCCTCCTGCTGCTGTGCGTTGCCTTCATTTGCCTCTCAGGTGAGATTCCTGCTTATTCAGTTTACGTCTTTACCAAAGTCACCAGTTTTGTGACAAACTGATAGAAGTGATTAGGAAAAATTGACTTTAAGAAGGTTTAAGGGGAGTGAATTCAATGAATTTTCAAGTTTAGTTCTGATTTCTGCTTATGTGTGTTTTGTGTGTTCTCTTCATGTGAGTTTTGTTACTGATGATCTGTTTGTTCTCTCACATGAACAAGTTAAATATGTTAATTTAGGTGTCATTGTGCTTATAACTTTACACTCCCCTGGAAGAATCTGTAAAATGTGAGGCATTTTAGTAAAATATGAGAGGTCAGACAAAGCCCCCTTCTCTTATTAGGAGCAGAGATCAGGTAAAGCTTTGTACCATCAGGTAGGACACGGGATGGAAACTAATGGCGGGCAGCAGCACTGGCACGGTGCCACCTGGGTTTATATGACATATGAATAGGTATAAATAGATAGATACTCTATACGATAAAAAGATATAGTATATTTACTAGAAATAGATAAATGCGATATATAAAATAAATAAATAGTACATAGTATATTTAAATAAATAAAAATAGATAAATGCAATATATAGTATAGGGTGTCCCACTCGGGAGTACAACTTTAAAAATGCGAATTACTCTGCAACGCGTGCATGTATCATTATGCAAGAAGGTTCAAAACATTCCTTATTTAATGAAGAATTGATTCTGTGTCATAAAGAGGCGGGCACTATAGCGGGCGCAGCTACGAGGCAACAGGACGGGGCAACGTGCCATACCTCTCATGCCAGTATGGAAGAGATCCGGTTGTTTTTTGGAGACAGGGTGATCTCGAAAAGTTTGTGGCCACCTCGATCGCCCGATTTAACTCCCACAGATTTTTTTCTATGGGGATATTTAAAGGGCAAGGTTTATGCAAGCAAACCCAGGACCATCGAACAACTGAAAGCAAACATCGAGCGTGAAATTGTTTCCATCGACAGTGACATGTTGCAGAGGACATTCTCAAATATGGAGCATCGCGTTTCCTTGTGCGCGGACGTTGAGGGAGGACATTTTCAGCACCTTTTGTAATGTGGACTTGTTTTCCACTAAATACAGGTATGTTCAGTTCTTACAGCTCGCCTTTACGTGCACGTGTTCGCGAGTAATTCGCATTTGTAAAGTTGTACTCCCGAGTGGGACACCCTGTATATATAAATAGATAATATTTAGAATATATAAATAGTACATAATATATACTGAATAAATAGATAAATACTACAGTATATATAGAATTTATAAGTAGATAAAAAGATATAGTATATATATTACATACGATAGATAGATAGATAGATAGATAGATAGATAGATAGATAGATAGATAGATAGATAGATAGATAGATAGATAGATAGATAGATAGATAGGCACTATATAATAGATAGATAGATAGATAGATAGATAAATAGATAGATAGATAGATAGATATATAGATAGATAGATAGATAGATAGATAGATAGATAGATAGATAGATAGATAGATAGATAGAGTGAAAGGCACTATATAACAGATAGATAGACAGACAGATGAACGATGCCCACTGCCCCGCCATGCCACTGATGTTGTTGCCCTTCCTTGCCTTTTCATTTTGATGGTCGCCTTGCCCACCTGCTCAGCTGTTTCTGTGTCTCCTTCACGTGATCTCCAGGTGGGAATGTCGGCCCCTCGGGATCATAGAAGGGTTGCTGGAGAGGAGCCCACTGAGGAGTTTGTGCCTTCAGAGCATCAGAGCAGCACATGCTGGATGTGACGATGACGCTGACGGATGTTTTTCGTGTGATGTGATGTCTGATGTGATGACAGATTCTTACTAAGAAGTCCTCCTAAATGTTTGTTTCTGAAATTGGATGAAGATTTAAGTTTTTCTAGATGTTTCAGGAAGTATTCATTGACGGGTTTCACCCTCTTGTCTTCCTCAGACTTGATCAGCGGGGCAGACATGAACGAACAGGTAAGGGTCTCCTCAGGTTTCCTCCTTCAGCTTTCCTCCTGGTTGCTTATGTCCACCTGACCTTCTGCTCTCCATTTCTGTAGCCCGACATACGACAGCGTCTGAGCTACCTGTGTACTAAAATGGTGAGTAACGAGGGCTTTGAAACCCAGCTGAGCGTTCAGATGTTGGTATTTGGACAGATAACTTGAATCTATGAGGGAATCAATGGAGGGGACTGAAGAGGACCGTTTGGATATTTTGTGTAATGAACTCCATCTAAAGGCCCATTGAACGTAAAGCACAGCACTTTAATTCCATTACGGGCCCAGCAGCGTGGGGACCTGCACAAGATCGCACAAGGCAGGCCATGATGGGAAATCACCAAACAAACCAATAACTTATATAGCGCCTTGTGATAGTGAATTCATTTAAGTGAGATTGTCATAGAGCAGCAATGTTTCCTTGGAGATGCAGAGACTCACAGAGGATCACAGAGGGACTCGGTGACTTGGATTGAAGCTTATTGTTTTATATAGCGCCTTGTACAGTTTGATGGTATGGTGGCACAGTGATTAGTGCCTCTGCTTCATGGACCCTGGGTATCAGGCTCAGATCCTAAATTCATCATGTCTACATGGGTTAGGTTAGGTTGATTGGCGATTCCCAGCTTCCCCCAGTATGAGTGTGAGTGGGACCAGTGATGGACTGGTGTCCTGCCTTAGTGCTACTGGGATGCTCTCCAGGTCTGAAAATGACACGAGGTGACCTTTTTGAAGTGACTCTGATCCTGAGGCACTCTGTAGGTAAAGCAGTTCATTTGTGTCCTGTGAGCTCTGGCAGGTGAATTGAGTCACTCAGGACCCCACAGTGACGGTGACAGTGCAGACATTGTTTTAACTTTATATAGCGCCTTTCAAAGGTAACTTCCAACCGGAGATAGTCTCCAGTTACAGCTCTCTAATTTCCAGATTTCAACAATGTGTCACTGCTGATAAACTTACTCAGTGAGGAACACACAGGCCTCGTCACAGCAGCTCACAGTTTATATAGCGCCTTTTCATAGTGAACTCCAATGTTAAACACAGTAATGTCAGCCTCTCACTAAAAGCCTCCCAACTCTCTCCCTGTAAACTTCTGGAAATCCTCTTTCTTTAGCTGATTCTTACAATTCATCAGACTCCGGTGTAGTGAAGGGTCAGTCTGCTGTGTGTTTGGGGGGAGCAGGTTAGCCGGTGGTCCGCAGTGCACTTCTGTTGTTAATCCTTTAATTCGTCCTTTTTCTGATTCTTCTCTCTGTGTTTGTGCTCGCTGTGTCTGTCAGGCGTCTCTTCTTCAGTCTGCACCGGCATTAAGAACTTTCTGTCAATGAGAGACCCCGTTTTACAGGGCAGTTTTGGGAAGGTGAGGTCAGAGGGGGCTTGTTGTCACATCAGACAACTTCAAATTGGCAGGGAGTGTCAAAGTGGCCACTGCTGTTGGTGATCTCATCACCTGAGTATGGCATTTTAAGGCCATGTCACATTACAAGACTTTTCCAGCTATTTTCACTTGTAGACTTCATTTACATAACGTCATCGAGTTGGGGGGCCATCATAGTGTGGTCCTGTGACCAGCAGTCATGTCATCTGACATCCCCATCTTTTCAGTCCAACCAGCTTGTGACTTGTGGCCTCCAACAGGTGACATTGGTGTAGGGGTGGAGCCTGTGTGCAGTAACGCTGACAGCCAATGAGTGATCAGCAGGAAGTGCAGCCCAGTGAATGCTGTGATGAGAGAAAAGCAACACAACAGTTTTGGACCCTGCATGGAGAAGAGGGACTCGTCTGTCTGATGTCTCGTGTTTTACATACCAAGAGAAAAATTGAGAAAGTTAAACAAGGGGGAGATACGGTGGCTGAAGTCACCACACCTGTCAACTCTGATCCTGGGCAACAGCTGAACAGGCAGCACATTACTGGCTATCACTAACAATAAAGGACATGTGGCAGTGTGGAAATGTGACACTGAGCTGGCCTGTCACCACAGAATCATGGAAGATGACATCCCCAGAAATTTCTAGTTGTATAATTTGACATACGCAGGCAAAGAGATCAGCAAGACAGTCGGCAAGTTTGACATTCCCTGTGACTGGAAGTCGTGTAGGGTGACGTCACCAGCAAGTTCTCATCATATAAACTGACAAACTCAGGTGACAAGATCAGCAACTGCAGTTGTCAAGTGTGACATCCCCTCTGAAGAGCAGTAATGTGACGTCAGTTTAAGGCTGTCACCTTCAGTGCGGCTGACATTATCGGTGTGTGACTTTGCTCAACATCAGCGACTGAAATCTGTGCACAAAAGTGCAAACTCCTTTACCTGCAGGTCTGTGTGTTAAGTTGAGACCAGCAAATCTCGCTCAGTGGGCTACACCAGAGCAGCTATGACTGTGGCATTTAAATAATTTATTCTTTTTCTTCATTTTGAACCCCTGCTCTCCTTCATCCTATCCTTCTATTTTACAGATGTTCCCCACCTAACTTTTCTATCAGTCAGACCATCTTGAGGTGCCTTTCAGTTGCTTCCATATTTCCACAAAGTGTCACAGACAACGGTCAGAAGATCTGTGACTGCGAGTGAACAGGCAGGTTTAGAACTTTTATATAGCGCCTTTCAGGGTGTGTAGTGAAGCAGCTTGCAGTCAGAACACATGGCCTTCCTTTTTTTTACACTCACATCACAGGCAGGTCATGTAATTGGCACGGTGGTCCGGCATGCCAGGTGTGTTTTGGGTCATCTGAACTTTTTAATCATTATTAGTCACTTCTATCCTCGTTCATCACGAGTGTGCAGCGTCAGCCAGCACTTTTTTGACATAATGAGATACAAACAGTTCAGGTATCCCATAATATTCTACATATTGACTCCCTGTATGCAATGTGATCCTTTTATTAACTAAGCTGTCGTACTGAGTGGACGGTGGTCACCTGATCCAGGACCACCACAGGTGTTGCTGTCCCATACCTGCCTCAGGTGTGCAGGTGGAGCCGAGCGCGGCTCTTAAAGTCTCCTGTGAGTGGAATGAAGGAAGCGTCATGGAGTGGACATATCTGCTTACTGCTTTTATTCTTCACATGTCTTTCCTTTACAGAAGTGCCACTAGTCCTCTCCACATTGAGAAACATGGAGCCTGTTGAATCCACAGAGGAACACCTGGAGGTCTGCTGATCTTCACTCCGCTTTGCATTTCACAAGCCCCCTTTGCCCCTCTGCTGACCACTGCAGCCTTTTAAATCTGAAATAAACGTTTCCTTGTAGCATGACATCTGCTCCCAGCCTCATCTTTATTGTGTTTGTGTTTATCTCATATGATATCCAAAGTGACCTCCAAATCACAGCTACATTCCCACAGTTCTTTCCTGATTCCCACAATGTAAGGCCTGGCAGGTGTGACGGCTCTTTTGAGTGACACTGCTGGATGCTGTGCCTGTCACTGGAGGAGTTCATAAGCAAAGGGCCTTTCTATTGTAAACTTCATGTTGTCCACTAGGTGGCCTCATAGGCAGGGTGTCTCCCTGGAGGACAAAGGAAGTCAATGGTGAAGGCTGAGTTAGATAGATAGATAGATAGATAAGACACTATATGATAGATAGATAGATAGTTAGATAGATAGATAGATAGATAAGACACTATATGATAGATAGATAGATAGTTAGATAGATAGATAGATAGATAGATAGATAGATAGATAGATAGATAGATAGATAGATAGATAGATAGATAGATAGATAGATAGATAGATAGATAGATAGGAAGATAGACTTTATTAATCCCAGGTGGAAATTCACATACTCTAGCACCAGCATACTTATAAAAACAATATTAAATTAAAGAGTGATAACAATGCAGGTATAACAGATAATAACTTTGTATAATGTTAACGTTTACATGAATTTAGATAATGGAAGTACGAAAATTCAAAAGTCTCAAAAAAATAATAGTAAATATCGTATTAGCGCAAACAAATGGAAATTATTACTCGGTGAAATAACGAAAAGAGATCGAATTGTTTGGATTTAAACTTTAAGTCGGAGACTTGTAGATCGTCTAATTTGTGTTGCCATCAGGGAAAAGTTGTGTTTCTTCTCAATGAAGAGGCGAATCCGCGAGAATTTAAAATTTTCTTGTTTGGTGAAAGTGAAATCCACATACGCGAGCGGCAGAGATCCAAAGTTGCTGGCATGTAGCACAGGCAGGGGGGTGGCGAGCAGAGCCCCCTAGTATATATATAAAAATGTATACAAATACACATAGAATTATAATTGTGATTAAAACATTAAAGTATCAGGGAAGGAAATAAAATGGATAATCATGACAAAAGTCTCACTGAAAGTAGGCCAAATTGCAGGTTCAGTTCTCTTTGCCATGCCAGGACACGAGGGGACTCACAATTGTATTTAAAAGAGTAAGGATCACATTGTTTTTAGCTCTTTTTCTGCTTCATCCAGAGAAGTAAAATGTAGAACTTGCCTTGAATATCCACTCTTAATTTAGCAGGATACAAGATGCTGTATCTGATTTCAGCTTTGTGTAAGTGCTGTTTAACACTGTAAAATGCGGCACGTTTGGCTGCTGTTGAAGGTGAAAAATCATGGAAAATACAAATGCGGTTATTTTCAAATATATTCTCTTGTTTCATTCTGAGACGCGACATCAGATTCATTTGAAGTTGTAATTCATTGAAAAGTACAACGAGGCCTCTAGGTTTTGATGCATTCGATCCACGCATACGGTAAGCTGCTGCTGTCTCAGCGTCTGATTTGATGTCCTCTCCAATCATTTCAGAGAACAGTTCAGCGATGAATTTCACTGGGTTTGGACTTTCCCGGTTTTCTGGGAGACCTTCAGTTCTGATTTTATTTCTTCCAGCACAGTTAGTCTGTCTGTCTCCAAGCTCTTTGCTTTCAGATTTGGTAGCTTTTGCTTTATTGTCACCAGAGGACGCCTATTCAACTCTTTCAATACGAATCCTGAACATTTGCTTAACGTCTTCAAGCTGAGCATCAAGTGCTCTAAATTTATTTTCAAAACTTCTCACATTTCCCTGTATTATTTCCTCAATTTTTTCAAGCATACCTTTAAAGTTTGCCTCAAAATGATTACTTAAATGTTGCGAAGCACAAGGGCCTAAGAGCATGGGGGGCACTTGGGGCTGTAAAGATTTTTTAAAAAATCAAATAAGTTAAATCACTTGCACAGTGCATTCCGTTAATAATTCACTGTTTCAACGCCATGTTTGCACCATCACCAGGCCAGTCCAATCCAATCCATGATGATATGACGTATTCGTCAGGCCTTCCGTTTACATGAATTTAGACTTTGGGAGTTCGGAGGTTTGGAGTTACAACATGTCCGCCCGTCTTACAGAGAAGTGTACATTCCCAAATGTGGCGACATTTGGTGTGTCCGGAAGAAGTTTTGAAGGATGTCACATGAATAGTGTAAATATATACTGTACATTATGTCATAAATAATTGTTACTTTTGTACTTTGATTTGATGTCAACAATTTTCAAAGTTCTAACTCGTAAACGGTAAATCATAGCAATTCTGTTGTTAAGTTATGGTTCCCATTAGTCAGCAGACGCCAAAAATTTGAACAATTTGACGCTTTTTATACTCTCGTCATACAACGCCATGTCGGCCAGTCGTGGTGGATCTGCCAAACATTATAAGAGTGGCGCCGCTAAACATAAGGCGCGCCTGCAACGGGAATTGAAAAACGCTAAGCTTACTGAGATTTCTACCTCTCTCAAAACTGAACAAGGACCAGCGGTGGTAACTGGTAATCGTCGCAGCGGCCGTAAGCAGGTTATGCAGGCAGTGCAGAGAGTGAAATGGTCGCAGGTACGGAGTCTGGAAGTAGCGATACAACGGCTTCAGATCAGGTACTGTCTGATGAAACCATTAAAATGGAGAAATTACTAAAGACAAACAAGCAATAAATGTGACAAGCAATCTACTAGCGACATGATTTCAGATTTCTTGAAACTATTGACACCTCACTTTATGATGTCCGTTTTCTCAGAACCGTCAGCCGGTGTTGTTGTTTAAATTTGTTACAAATTGAAATGGCTTTATTTTATAGCACAGAACACTTTCTACTTTCTAGTTA
Source organism: Erpetoichthys calabaricus (assembly GCF_900747795.2). NCBI lineage: Eukaryota > Metazoa > Chordata > Cladistia > Polypteriformes > Polypteridae > Erpetoichthys > Erpetoichthys calabaricus. The sequence goes on along the minus strand of NC_041404.2, from coordinate 60,116,181 downwards.
CATTACATTTTAATCATCTTCCTTCACAAAGTTGTCTTGGAAAAATAAGCAGGTCCACATCTTAAATATGTTTATGTACGAGTACTACTACCCATGCACACCTCCCACATTCCATTCCCACAATTTATATTTTATTTTAGCTAACTTAAAGCTGATGTAATAAAACAATTAAAAAACTTATCACAAATTCCATTTGGAGAGCTTGTCACCAGCGTGTGATCTGATAGTGACGCGGTCCTGGACGCCACTGCCCAGCTGGCCCCTAGGATCTAGTTGTGAAGAAATCACTAAGAGTTATGCTGGACAGGAGGGGCCCACCTCAGGGCGCTGCACAGGGGGTCTTCAGCAAGCTGGCTACGCCACTGGAGGGGAGTCGACCTTGAATGTAACAATGGGATTAGCTGACGCTCTCAGCTGCTTATTGTCCCCCGTTAGTTGGAATCGGCCCTGAAAGAGTTAAAGTGGCTCTTGTGTTTTTGGGCTTTTCCTTTATCTGTCACGGCCTGACCCCTGGTGAATAACTAACTGAGGTTTTACTGTGTATTTATGAATTAAATTGTGCCTTTTATATCTATTTAAATATTACTTAACAATTTTCACATCTGCATATATATTATATAGCACCTTCCAAATCCATCTAAGTATTTTGTCGTGTACTTTATATCTGTTTATCTGTATATTATATAACAACCTTCCTACTTCTCTAAATGATTTAGCACCTTTCATATTGATCTGTCTCAGGTGTTTATTTTTTATTATTTTGCTGAAACATCTACAATTCAATAATTACTTATGTAACAGGAAGTGATCACTACACAATAATATTCTACTAATCCTATCAGTTTTAATCACTTCGCTTAGCCATACCAAGTTTTCGATTTATCTTTAACATTAAATCACCATCAAACCAATAACTGGCCAATTTCAAAGCATCGTCTGCAACCAATGACATCCCGAATGCTCCCGTTTGTGTCAAAGTAGTACAGCGGACCATGAAATGGGTCCATTTTCGGGTAGGTGGGTCATCTCGGCTCCTTTCTGTGTCCCCCTTCATCTCTGCTGCTGCAGTAATGAGCATAGAATGCGAATCAGCCCTGAGCGCGTCCACATGTCATCACATTTTAGTGTCACCACGTCAGCTAACGGCAGAACCTAACTGGGGAGTAAAACTCAACGAATGTGGGGAAAACAAACTAAGGTGACAAAGAGAGAAGAGGAAATGAATGAGACGCCAGATGTTTTTATGTGACTACAGCGACACACCCAGCCGTCCTTCTCATAAAAGGTGCACATCAAAACCAGAAAGCTGTCTGTAACTGACTGGACGACCTGTAATCCTGTCCATGGTACAAAATAAACATAATGCCCACTACATTATAGTGTCTTCCAATGTTTTAAAATCGTCTTGGACATACAAACATAACAGTTCGTGACCGTTACACCCTCTTAAAAAAGCTGATTCTATAATGACACTTTATGGTTCTTTAGTGAGTTGTGGGTTTCCTTGCAGAATGTTTGCTTGACAAAGCACCATTGCATTCTGGGAAGGGTTATTTGCATCTCAAGTTGGTTCTTTCCATCCATTCATTATCCAACCTGCTATATCCTAACTACAGGGTCACAGGGGTCTGCTGCAGCCAATCCCAGCCAACACAGGAAACAAACCCTGGGCAGAGCGCCAGCCCACCGCAGGGCACACATACACTCACACCAAGCACACACTAGGGCCAATTTAGGATCACCAATGCACCTAACCTGCATGTCTTGGGACCATGGGAGGAAACCCATGCAGACACGGGGAGAACATGCAAACTCAACGCAGGGAGGACCCGGGAAGTGAACCCAGGTCCCCAGGTCTCCCAAATGCGAGGCAGCAGCACTACCCATTGCGCCACCGTGCCGCCAAGTTGGTTCTTTGTGCTTTGAAAAACTTCTTAATATATGGAGTCTGTAATGTCTGGTAGGCTGCCTTGCAGGACACTAACAAAGTATGAAAAATGGAAGTTAGCCTGCGCCGTGGTATTCAGATTGTTCACAAATCTCTTGTCATATGCTTGTGGTTATTGACAGTAAGGAGTCCATTATGGATCCAATTTAATAAAGCTGCTTTCTGGAACCTTCATGTGGATGGGTCTTCTGGGAAAAACAAAGCACCACACCTGAAGAACCACATTGGCACCTTTGATTTGAAGAATGTACCTGCCAAGGCTCCTGACCACAAGAAAGCACAGCCGCCCTCCTACGCTCCTACAGCAAGCATGTGGCTGACATCTTGACTCGTGTCGTGTGTGTGTCAGACTCAGACTGCCCATCCAAGTGCGACTCTCCATTTGTAAGGCGGCACATCCGGAAACTTCAGTTTAAACAAAATAAAAAAAGAAACTTTGTAGGGCTACTCCACACATCAGGGCGCTATATAGCTTGACATTCTGTTAGCTAGCTTAGTGGCTTCTGCACGCTGTCTGGCAGTTGATGGTGTCGAGTCCACTGCGACTCCTACATCCTCCTCATGAGATGGACTTTTGATTTTCCCATTGTGTATTTAAAACTCACATTTTTACTTCCGACTTCTAACACTTCACATTTTCTGACATTAAATTTCATTGCCCACAAGTCTGCCCATGCCTGTCTGCTTTCCAAGCTCCTCTGTAATGATTCAATGGAGTCTTGATTAGTGGGGCGGACTGGCCATTAGGGCATTTGGGCAATGCCTGGTGGGCCGCGGACTCTGATTTGGTCATGGGCAGGCCATTTCATGAACTAAATTTTACACACTCGTTACTGTTTGACATTAAAATTAATTTTCTAAACTACTAAACATTATCTGTCCAGTGCTATACTCCTATATAATATACAGTCATATGAAAAAGTTTGGGACCCCCTCTCAGCCTGCATAATAACTGACTCTCCTTTCAACATAAAAGATAACAGTGGTCTGTCTTTCATTTCCTAAGAACATCTGAGTACTGCGGTGTTTTCCAAACAAAGATTTTTAGTGACGCAGTATTTAGTTGTATGAAATTAAATCAAATATGAAAAACTGGCTGTGCACAAATGTGGGTCCCCTTGTCATTGTGCTGATTTGAATGGCTGTCACTGCTCAATGCTGATTGGTTGGATGAGCTCGTTAAGCCTTGAACTTCATAGACAGGTGTGTCCCACCATGAGATATAAAGGTATTTAAGGTGGTCAATTACAAGTTGTGCTTCCTTCCCTTTGACTCTCCTCTGAAGAGTGACAGCATGGGATCCTCAAAGCAACTCTCCAAAGATCTGAAAACAAAGATTGTTGAGTCTCATGGTTTAGGGGAAGGCTACAAAACGCCATCTCAGAGGTTTAAACTGTCAGTTTCAACTGTAAGGAATGGAATCAGGAAATGGAAGGCCACAGGCACAGTTGCTGTCTGGCAGGCCAAGAAAAATACAGGAGCGGCATATGAGCAGGATTGTGAGAATGGTGACAGACAACCCACAGATCACCTCCAAAGACCTGCAAGAACATCTTGCTGCAGATGGTGTATCTGTACATCGTTCTACAATTCAGAGCAATTTGCACAAATGCCACAAACAGAGTCGCTTGTTGTATGCCAATGCTCATTTAGACAAGCCAGATTTGTTTTGGAACAAAGTGCTTTGGACTGATGAGACACAAATTGAGTTATTTGGTCATAACAAAAAGCGTTTTGCATGGCGGAAGAAGAACACCGCATTCCAAGAAAAACACCTGCTACCTACTGTCAAATTTGGTGGAGGTCCCATCATGCTGTGGGGCTGTGTGGCTAGTTCAGGGACTGGGGCCCTTGTTAAAGTCGAGGGTCAGATGAATTCAACCCAACATCAACAAATTCTTCAGGATAATGTTCAAGCATCAGTCACAAAGTTGAAGTTACGCAGGGGTTGGATATTCCAACAAGACAATGACCCAAAACACAGTTGGAAATCTACAAAGGCATTCATGCAGAGGGAAAAGTACAATGTTCTGGAATGGCCGTCACAGTCCGCTGACTTGAATATCATCAAAATTCTATGGGATGATTTGAAGCTGGCTGTCCATCAAATTGAACTGAACTGGAGAGATTTGGTATGAAGAATGGACAACAATACCTCCACCCAGAATCAGACACTCATCAGAGGCTATAGGAGGACAGCGTCTAGAGGACAAAAGGAGGATCAACTAAATATTGATGTCATATCTCTGGTGGGGTGCCCACATTTATGCACCTGTCTAATTTTGTTATGATGCATATTGCATATTTTCTGTTAATCCAATAAACTTAATGTCACTGCTGAAATCCTACTGTGTCCATGAGGCATGTCAGATATTAAAAGGACGTTGCTACTTTGAAAGCTCAGCCAATGAGAAACAAAAATCCAAAGAATTAAGAGGGGTTCCCAAACTTTTTCATATGACTGTACCGTATTATGTTATCAAGTTGTTTTAGTTGTCAGTACATGACGTTGCAGCGAAAAATTTGGTCAAAACTGCCTTTTGCCGATTTCTGTTTTCATGCCGCTACATTTCGGTTAGCATATACATTATTGCAATTTATTTTATCTCATATCCAGTATTTAAATTCTTCAGTACTAATAATTAGTTTAATTAATATAGATGGTCGTCAGCATTACTGTTAATTAATGGTTTTAGGCTGCGATTATTAGTGTGATGAAATAAAGTTATAAAGCACAGGATAGGAATTTTTCATATTAGGACGGAACTTTTATGGAAGGACTGCAGAGACATTTGCTCAGATTTGATGATGGCGTCACTGCTGAACAACTTCAAACAGAACTGCAAAGCTTTGGACTTAAACAATCAGTAGCAGATGCTTATACTGTGGAGGATGACAATGACAGTGACCGTGAACAAAATGGGACAACTGTGTCAACTTGCAAGTCTTGTAAAGACGGTCCTCTCTGCTGCTACAAGGTGCTACTTTGGTTGAACCTCTTAACCGATGACTACAAGAGCGTTGGGTTTGCCTACAAGCTACTGCTAATGCTGCCTGTGTCGCTTTTGCCATGTGAAAGATCACACTCTGCGTTGTAGAGAATCAACAGCTGCCTGAGAAGCACAATGACGCAAGAACATCTTGTGGCATTCATGTTGATGTCGGTGGAGAAAAGCATCCTATCTAAACTTGACACTACCAGTATTGGTGATGAGGTGGCTGCTAAAATCAGCGACCTGCGTAAGCTACTAGCCTACTAGGGTACTGGCACTTGGACATGACATTGACATGTACTCTACTAACGTGTAAGCCATGTTACTAAATTTTTCATTAAATTTTATTTCTAAGCATGTCGTCAAATTTTAAACAACAGTGTACAGATCAAGTTTGGAAACAGTTTAGATAGAGTTCATATCATAGGTTCATAGCAAGTAGCGAGCCGCGTACTCATCAGAAATTAAGAAAATGACAATGAATGTTGGGCCGAGTGGGTCAGCCTCGTCACCTCACTCCTTGAAGGACGCCCGGGCCGGTTTTGAGACCCAGTCCGCTCCTGCTTGATTATCTGCCAAAACACCTAACTTGGTATTATAGAAAAATATATTCTTAGAATTGGTCATCTCTACATATTAGAAAAGTATTATAAACGCGTAGGAAAAGTAGACTCTATAATTTACTAAGCATTAAGATGTAAGAGTTAGGATTAAAACAACTTATGCTTAAATGTTTTTCTTTTATTATTCTGTATGAGCTAGAATCCAACAATAGTTCATGAAGCCAAAGATTAGACGTGCAGGAGAGCTGGAAAAAGATGGGACCCTCACATGGAGAGGGAAGGTGAACTCATTGGCTGTAAACTACAGGGTGGTCCAGATCTAATTATGCAACTGTTCAACTGACAACCGTCTCCCCGCCATTTTGGAATGCAGGGCAGGTGCTGCCATCTATCGGCAACAACAAGAATTTTAAGTGAAATCTCTATGTGCAGGGCAGGTGCTGTGAATTCTCTATGTAATAACCTTAATAAGCTGTAATGAAAATTGCATAATTATATCTGGACAACCCTATAGAGGAGCAAATGCAGAGCTAGCAGGGAGTAAGGAGAGGCCTCGTCAAACAGAAATGATGGACAACCCCTCAGTTAAGAAATATTGGTAGAATTAATCAGAGGTAAGATTAGAGCAGTGAAATGATAGGAGTCAGATGAGGATGAATAACGGCTTGTATGATAAGAATTGTCAAAAATGTAAGAGATGCCTATGGCTGCTCTCGGTCTGTCTGAATTGAGTCTGTCTGTGCGCCATATAATACATCTTCAGTCTGCTGCCTGTCCCAAGACTCCGAGTGCCTTCACTGGGGCTGAGGGTGCCTGTGCCAGCCTGCTTCAACAGTATCACCTGCAGACTTTACCATATTTTGATTTATATTCATGTCCAAATTATTTATATTTAATGAAAATACCAGCAGCCCCAGCACTGACCTCTGCTGGACACCACTCTTAAAGTCTCCCAATTCTGAGAAGATTCCTCACACCGTCACCCTCTGCTTCCCGTGTTTGAGCCAATCCTGCACCCCTCGACACACCACACCCTGAACTCCCAGTTCTTTTAGTTTGTAGCTGATACTGGGGAATGAAACCTCAACTCCCAGCAATGGCTCTAATTGGTCATCTGCTGAGGGGGCAGGTGCTGCTGGGGACAAGGAGGCCGGCGCGACATTTAAAAGGAGGCCAGTTCTACAGAAAGGAAGTCTCTTGTTGTTTCGTGTCTTGAGTTGCCTGTCTGTTTGCCTTCCCATTGACTACCTGCGGATTCTCGTTTTGTTCTGGATGGTCTCCTGTGCACCTGTATGGACTGTCTGGTGTCTGCCTGCTGTGTGAGGACTGATGTGGATTCTTTCTCTATCTTCGAAGAAAGGAGCGCTCCTGATCCCACCATTGACCGTCTTCAGGAAATACCGGTAGGACTGATCTTTACATTCACATACAGCAAGCTCATCTCTGGACTACCCATCTCCATCATTTCATTCCATCAGTTGCTGTTTTTCATGGGCTTCATCGTGTGCGGTTTTTGTTAGTGGTTTGTTATTGTTCAATTTGTGTTTATTGTATATCGCCGTAAAGGGAACTGGGATGGGATTGTTTTACTTCTTATAGTTAGATTTCGTTTATTATTGTGAATTTCCCAATGGGATTAATAAAGTATCTATCTATCTATCTATCTATCTATCTATCTATCTATCTATCTATCTATCTATCTATCTATCTATCTATCTATCTATCTATCTATCTATCTATCTATCTATCTATCTATCTATCTATCTATCTATCTATTGTTTAATACAGTCTTCTATTTCTGTTTTTTGTCTCTGTGAGGGACTGTGTGTGAGTTTGGCCAAGGCTGGGTGCGTTCCTGGGATACCCACCTAAATAATAAATAAATCACTGTCAGAGGCGGTGCGAATCTTAGCTGGGTTTTAGTCCACTACAAGTTTGATGCCCACCCTGTCATGTTGGCGCCTTATCAAACACTTTCTGAAAGTCCAGATAAATAACATCGGATGCTCCACTCCTCATATATATATCCTGTTATATATATTCTCATCATATCCTGTTGTTGCTTCCACGTTGAACTCCAGCAGGTTGGTAAAACATGACCTCCCTCTGCTGACCCCATGCTGACTGTTCAGTAAAACTTCTTTTCTTGCCACTTGTTAATCTTATCCCTAATAACTCCTTCCATTAATTTTCCTATGATGTACGTTAAGCTTACTGGCCTAAAACTCCAGCTCTTGTGCATCCACTATTTGCAAGGTTATCCCATTTAATATTCAGGTAGTTAAAGTCCCCCATGATTATAATACTCCCCTGTAAACGTCCATTTTCAATATTACTAAAAAGGAGTGTGTTAAAATTACTGTCTGCATTGGGTGGTCTGTAACTCACTCCTAATATAAAGCCTCTTTCTCTAATGCCTTCCAAATGAAGCCAGATGTTCTCACTAAGATGGGGCTCATCGTCCAACTGAAGAGGACTTGTGTTTAAATTCTGTGTGCCATAAACAACAACCCCACCTCCTCATCTGTTCTGTCTGTCCTTCCTATTACAAGTGGACCCCTCTATGTTCTACTCATCCCCATCTTTGTTATTTAGCCCAGTTTCTCTTATTGCTATAATATCACAGTTATGCTCTGCTACATACAACGCCAACTGACTTGCCTTACTTTTGATACTTCTAGCATTAAGGTGAGCTATTTTTAATGTGTCACTCCTTCTATGAGTTAGAATTGACATTGCTATGCATTTATATTTCTACACTGTTGTTTGTTCCTCCATGTACAGTTCTTAACCTGGCCTGTCCTAAACTCCCTGCCACCCATTCCCAGGTTTAAACAATCCTTGTCTGGTTTCCACATACCCCCCCCCCCCACACCACACCACATTGGTGCCCCTCCAGTTCAGATGTAACCTATTATGGCAGTACACGTCCCATCTATTCCAAAAGGAGTCCCAATACCCCCTAAACCGATACCCTTCTACCCTACACTGAGATTTGAGCCTTCTAAGGTGAAGTTAAGCCTTCTAATCTCGTCAGTCTTACCTGGACTGGCGCGTGGCACAGGCAGAACTTTAGAGAAGACCACCTTGTCAGTTCTGAGTGGCACGGTGGCACAGTGGTAGCGCTGCTGCCTAGCAGTAAGGAGACCTGGGTTCGCTCTGTGGAGTTTGCATGTTCTTCCCATGTCTGCCTGGGTTTCCTCCCGGTGCTCCAGTTTCCTCCTACAGTCCAAAGACATGCAGGTTAGGTGGACTGGCGATCCTCAATGGTCTGTGTTTGGTGTGTGTGTGTGTGTCCTGTGGTGGGTTGGCGCCCTGCCCTTCATTAACAGCCTCTGCAATTGGACGTTTAAGTCGGTTTGCCACAGTAATAAAAATTCCACAGTACCTGACGTCACCGTAATTCATTATTAGTTGTGACACTTCTTTCGACGTAAAAAGCGACTAAACAATCCTAGTGATATGGAGGTTGGCCAGTTTGCCATCCTTTCCTCTTTACTTTTGTCCTCATTTCCGATCTTCATTCTTGTCATTCTTGGACGAGCTGCTCCTCCAGTAAGCTCTCATGTCAGGAGTGATGGCAGAGCTAGTAGGTGAGTGGATAAGTGGATAGGACTGGCGATCTGAATGGCCTCATCTCATCTAGATTGTTCTAATGTTCTACTGAGTACAGGAATATTTACTATGCAGTGGCATGCAAACGTTTGGGCCCCCCTGCTTAAAGTGTCCGTTAGTGTGAATTATTAAGTGAGTAGAAGATGAGCTGATCACCAAAAGGCATCAAGTTCAAAGTGATTAGTGTAGATAGATAGATAGATAGATAGATAGATAGATAGATAGATAGATAGATAGATAGATAGATAGATAGATAGATAGATAGATAGATAGATAGATAGATAGATAGATAGATACTTTATTAATCCCAATGGGTATTGTACAATTGTACAGTGAGAACAGGAAAGGAGCACCGTGCAAAGGTTTAGGCACCCCAAGATATTTGAGGTGGTCTCAGACTTTCATTAGCCCATTAGGACTATGGGTTGTTCACAGTCCTCATTAGGAAACCACCAGGTGATGCAAATGTCAAAGCCGTAGAAATTCTCAAACCCCTCAAACCTCCTCCCAACAATCAGCCGCCATGGGTTCCTTTAAACAGCAGCCCAAGGATTCTTTGAAGAGACACACATGGAGAAGTCCAGTCTTCATCTCAGGTAACTGGATAGAGCCCATGTGTTGAAAAACGGGGAGCACCAGGACTCTAAAGACTTGGCCCTTTTGTTGAGATATCAGGAGCGCCACACATCCCTTTCCAGCGACGTCATGACCCCCAATGCTGTCCCAATCTGTATACTGACTTAATTGGAAGTGTCACCAGAGATATGAATGTCACTGCTGAGGTAAGTAAACCTCTTGACGAGGTCGACCCTCTCTCAGCAGACAGACACACTGCTGATGGCTGTGTCCAGGAGGTCATAAAAGGCCTGGCTCTTGGTGTTTATCAGGACCCTCGCCTGCCCAGACACTCAGACTCCTCACTCAGTCTCTCAAGAGCGCTGATCAGACCCTCAATTGAGCATCATCAGCAAAGTCAAGATCAGTGAATCTCTCTTCACCAACAGATGCCCCACAGCTGCTAGACCCCACCACCCAGTCCATGCAAGCATTGAACAGAGTAGGTGCAGAAGACACCGCTGATAGACCGCAGAATCAACTTGGCAAAACAGAGGGTCTGCCTCCAGTCTGCAAAGCACTCACAGTACCTGTGTACAGGCCGGCCAGGACATCCAGCAACGTTGATCGGATCCCACCAAGTCTCAGGATGTCCCACAGGGCAGCTCGATCAACTGAGTCAAACACTTTAGGAAAATCGACAAAGGCTGCAAAGAAACTCTGCCAATATTCGCGTTGGTGCTCCATGAGGACCCTCAGTGTCAGGATGTGGTCGATCGTCAACTTCTTAGGCATAAAACCAGTCTGCTCCGGACACTGGTAGATGAGCAAGTGATCATGGATCCAATTGATGATCCTAGCGAGGTGTTATCCCCTTGTAGTTGCAGCCATCCAGGTGAACAACCTTCCCTTTCTAGACAGTGATGACAAGTCCCGTTTTCCATTCAGTTGGGATGACGCCCGTCTCCCAAATGGAAGCAAAGATTGGTTGCAATGCCAGGATGACAGCCTGACCACCAGCCTGGAAAAGTTCACCCAGGATACAACAGATCCCTGAATGATGGAAATAAAAATGTAATCTTGCTTAAAATATTACAGAAATGTGAAATCTGGAACTTGATGCCTTTTGATGATCAGTTCATCTTCTGTTCTCTTAATTATTCACACTAACAGACATTTTAAGTAGGGGGTTGTCAAATTTAAATTGAAGAAGCCTTATACTTGAAGCGGCGGTGTTTATAAAGTTGTAAGGAAGTGCGCTTACCCTTTGTGTGTTGAGGGCGCACCAGCGGGAACGAAGGGCCGTCTAGCGGGTGAGTCAAAAGCTGTTTGATAGAGAAAAGAAATATGCAGTATTGGAAAAGGAGGGACTAGCTATTAAATGGGCAATCGATAGTTTAAAATATTACCTTTTGTCAACGGAGTTTGCGGTAGAGAGTCACCATAGGGCTTTGCAATGGATACAGCGAATGAGACATTCAAGTGCAGGTGTGGCCCGTTGGTATTTGTCGCTCCAGCCTTATAGATTTCAGGTCCGCTGTGTGTCGGGAAAGAAAAATCTCGTGCGACCTGTAATCTTAAAGGGGAGGGGAGGGGAGGGGGTTGCTGGTAATGCGCGATTACCACATTTAAATTGAAGAAGCCTTAAACTTGAAGCGGCGGTGTTTATAAAGTTGTAAGGAAGTGCGCTTATCATTTGTGTGTTGAGGGCGTTGCCGCGGGAATGCAGGGCCGTCTAGCGGGTGAGCGCTGTGTGGCGCGGTGTGTCTGGGCACACGTGGAGCCGGTATAATGGCCAGTACGGTTCATTTTTACACGCCGGTGTCCTCGCAGCCTGTCCAGCGCAGGCGGTTTAAGGTGCGGTGCGGCAGTTGTTTGTATAAACAGGATTGAGCCCGAGATTGGGATCCCGTATTGTAAAGAAATGAATTGACTTACTGGTGAGTCGGCAGCTGGTGTGCTTGAGCTCAGCATAACCGTTGGCTGTCCCAGGGGGCTTACGCGCGCAACCGGCAGCGGTTCGAGTTTAAATACATAGTTGCTCGGGGCGTGGAGTGAACGCGCTAGGGTCTACCTGGAAAGGTGCGTGAGGTAGACGGGGTGGCAGATTGGCTGGACAGTCTTGTCGGTTATATTTAAGGAGATTTTGATTTTGGGTTTGCTGCGATTGTTTTTGTATTTATACACACTTGTTATTGTTCTTGTGCATTTTTTTCTTTCCTGTTGGAGGAGCTTCTTGAGCCAGAGATTAAAGAAGACAACCTTCATTATTGGAGTGTGTGTGTAGTTTTTGTAGGACTACACTGTTTTTGTAAATACAGCATATTTATTTTACTTATTTTTTGTTTTTATTTATTTATGAAGAAGTGTCAATGCTGAAGGACTGAGTCTCAAAGCCCACCTGACACTACTGCATTTTTGGTTGTGCAGCACTCTTGTAAATAAACTTGCACCATTCACCCTTCAATTTTTGTCTGTGTCTCATCTCTCCACTGATCCTGTTCGGTTCATAAACTATCAGATGTCCAGAGTGTAGGCTGGGGCCACTTAACACTACACGGGATATCACAGGTGACCCACACTTTTGCATGCCACTGTATCACACTTACTGTTTCTCAAAGTCTCGTAGCTTCACAGATGTTGTAGATGTCAGGTACCCTTTAGATGTTCTGTGCTTACCCTGTGATGTCTCTCAAGTTCACAACTCTTCTGAAAGGCAGTTGAGACGGGCTGAAGCTCGAGTCTGCGATGGCAGTGGCGTATCTTCAATTCCATTCATAGCCATTAATTGTGTAAAATATATGAAAGCAGAGGATATTAGAAAGGGGGCAAATACATTTTCACAGCACGGTCAACGAGTCAGTTTACCTGCCAGGGCTCACATTGTAGAAATATGCAAAGAGTTTGGTACAACTGACTTGTGAGTTGGATAAAAGTGCCAACCTCTTAATAAATGTAAATGTTGATGATTTAATGAGTTTAAGTCTGAGCTCTCAGGATGCGGCTTACTGGTATCAAATGCAAATCCCACCGCTGACTCACCCTGTGACTTTGAATGAGTGACCTGCAAGGGTTCAGACTGAGGAAGTGGAGGAAGACGTTCACAGTGGGTGGCACGGTGGCGCAGTGGTAATGCTGCTGCCTCATAGTGAGGAGACCAGGTTTGAGTCCAGGGTCCTCCCTGCGTGAAGGACGAGCAGAAGTGTTAACCCTGACACAAGTGACAGGTGACATAAATGCCAGCAAAGTACATTTAACAATACAACAACATAATAAGATGATGATAATAAGAGTTATTAAGACATCAAATACTGATCAGAGCAAAGCTGGGCAGAAAGAGAGAAGATCAGTTAAGCAGTCAGCATCCATTACTGATGTCCAGTCTGGGAATAAACCAGGATCAGCTGCTGGGGGTCTTTTACAGGCCAGGTGGGATACCGTCAGGCACGAGAAGGATTTAGTGTGACGGAGCAACATGTCTGTCTGTCACTTGGCAGGGTCAACACTGGACTGTCAAGAGCGTATCGAGGGTCAGACGAATTGGCAAAGTGACAGTCCTGGAGACAAGAGCTTCAGCTGTGAGTTCATGAGGGGCCGAAGGGGGGAGAATGGCGACAAGTTGTAGAACATCAGCCAAGTCATTAATACAGGGGGGCTGATAGATTAGGGGGGCACAAGTGAGGGGAGTCACCTGAGAAACTATCTATCTATCTATCTATCTATCTATCTATCTATCTATCTATCTATCTATCTATCTATCTATCTATCTATCTATCTATCTATCTATCTATCTATTATATAGTGCTTTTCCTATCTATCTATCTATCTATCTATCTATCTATCTATCTATCTATCTATCTATCTATCTATCTATCTATCTATCTATCTATCTATCTATCTATTATATAGTGCCTTTCCTATCTATCTATCTATCTATCTATCTATCTATCTATCTATCTATCTATCTATCTATCTATCTATCTATCTATCTATCTATCTATCTATCTATCTATCTATCTATCTATCTATCTATCTATCTATCTATGTGACGTGTGTATCTCTAAGGCCTTTCTTAATTTACAACAGTTTTGAATTTTCAGGAATCAGGAGGATCAATGCCTGCAGGGTTTAATTTTGTATTTTTTTTCCAGATGTGTCGCCTTATAAATTGAGTGCACCAGGGTGTTGGGCGGCCAGTCTGAGTCTGACACACACACACACACACCAGCGAGACGAGTCGAGATGTCTGCCATGCGCCTCCTGCTGCTGTGCGTTGCCTTCATTTGCCTCTCAGGTGAGAATCCTCCTTACTCAGTTTGCATCTTTACCACAGTAGGCACTAAAAATTGGCTTTTAGAAGGTTTAAGGGGAATTAGTTCAATTTCTTTAAAGTTTAGTTCTGATTTCTACTTGTGTGGGTTTTACATGTTCTCTCTGTGTGAGTTATTTTACTGATGATCTGTTTTCTCTCTCACATTAACATTTTAAATATGTTTAATTTAGGTAGAGCTGTGCTTACAACTGTACACACCTCTGGCAGAACCTGTAAAATGTTAACCATTTTATAAAATATGAGTAGTCAGACAAAACCCTCTTCTTCTATTAGGAGGAGAGGTCAGGTAAAGCTTTGTACCATCAGGTAGAACACGCAAACTGCATGCAGATAGATAGATAGATAGATAGATAGATAGATAGATAGATAGATAGATAGATAGATAGATAGATAGATAGATAGATAGATAGATAGATAGATATGAAAGGCACTATATAATGATAGATAGATAGATAGATAGATAGATAGATAGATAGATAGATAGATAGATAGATAGATAGATAGATAGATAGATAGATAGATATGAAAGGCACTATAAGATAGATAGATAGATAGATAGATAGATAGATAGATAGATAGATAGATAGATAGATAGATATGAAAGGCACTATAAGATAGATAGATAGATAGATAGATAGATAGATAGATAGATAGATAGATAGATAGATAGATAGATATGAAAGGCACTATATAATGATAGATAGATAGATAGATAGATAGATAGATAGATAGATAGATAGATAGATATGAAAGGCACTATATAATGATAGATAGATAGATAGATAGATAGATAGATAGATAGATAGATAGATAGATAGATAGATAGATAGATATGAAAGGCACTATATAATTAGATAGATAGATAGATAGATAGATAGATAGATAGATAGATAGATAGATAGATAGATAGATAGATAGATAGATAGTCCATTACAGACTACATTGTCACACACACACAGGTCCATTTTTGAGATGTCCACTATTAATATTAACTCATCTTTGACATGTTAGATTAAAGCCTGATGACAAACCCATGCAGACTCCACACAGACGAAGACCCAGCGTGGGGTTCAAGCTTTGGACGTGACATCTGTGAGGCACCAGTGATGCCCATTGCCCCGCCAAGCCACTGATGTTGTTGCCCTTCCTTGTCTTTTCATTTTGATGGCCGCCTTGTCCACCTGCTCGGCTGTTTCTGTATTTCCTTCATGTGATCTCCAGGAGGGAATGTCAGCCCCTCAGGATCACACAAGGGGTGCTGGAGAGGAGCCCACTGAGGAGTTTGTGCCTTTATAGCCCATCAGTGTAGCCGTCAGCTCAGAGCAGCACATGCTGTGTATGACGATGGCATTGACGGATGTATTTTGTGTAATGTGATGTCTGATGTGATCACAGATTCTTACTATTAAGTACTGAAAATGGATGAATATTTACATTTTTTTAGATGTTTCAGGCAGTATTCAATGATGGTTTTCGCCCTCTTTTCTTCCACAGGTTTGGCAAGAGGGACAAGCATCCCTCCACAGGTAAGGGTCTCCTCAGTTTTTTTCCTTCAGCACCCAGCTGCTTACGTCTACCTGACCTTCTGCTCTCCATTTCTGTAGCCCAACTGTAAGGCTCTCGTGAATCTTGACTGCACGAATCTCGTCAACCCCGTGTGTGGCAGCGATGGCCAGACCTACACCAGCGTCTGCTCATACTGTGTGGTGAAGCGGTGAGTAACAAGGGCATTGAAACACACCTGAGAGTTCAGATATTGACGTTTAGAAAGATGACTTTAACTTATGAGGGAATCAATGGAGGGGACTGAAGAAGACCGTTTGGTGATTTTTTACAGTGCACTTGTGTGATGAACTTTATCTAAAGGCCTATTGAAGTTAATGCACAGCAGTTTAATTCCATTATGGACCCAGCAGGGAGGGGACCTACACAAGATCACACAAGGAAGGCCATGATGGGAAGTTGCCAAACAAACCAATGACTTATATAGCACTTTTTGATACTGAATTCCATTTTAAGTGCGATTTGCAAATAGCAGCAATGGAGATATAGTGACTCACAAAGGATCACAGAGGGACTCCATGACTTGGATTGAAGGTTACTGTTTTATATAGCACCTTTTTACAGTTTATTGCAATGGCAACACAGTGATTAGCATCCCTGCTTCAGGTAGGTGTTTGAGGTAAAGAAATTAAAACTTCTGAGTTCTGGTAATTCTGCTCAGTGATGATGGCACCTCAGAGTGCCTGTTGATTGGCACACGTGTGTCACATTGTCACTGAACTCTGCACTCGTTACAACACACGTCACACAAGAGCAGCTGGCCTTCACGTTGCTGAGGATGACTGTGATATTTTAATAATTTATTATATTTCTTTATTTGAACTCCTGGTCTCCTTCATCCTAACCTTTTATTTCACAGATGTTCCCCACCTTACTTTTTTATTAGTCAGACCATCTTGGGGTCCCTTTCAGTTGCTTCCATTTTTCCACAAAGTGTCACAGACAACGGTCAGAAGATCTGTGATTGGGAGTGAACAGGCAGGTTTAGGACATTTATATAACGCCTTTCAGGGTGTGTAGTGAAGCAGCTTGCAGGGAGAACACAGTGGCTTCCTTCTTTTTTACACTCAGATCACAGGCAGATCATATAATTGGCATGATGGTCCAGCATCCCAGGTGTGTTTAGGGTCATCTGAACTTTTTAATAATTATTAGTCACTTCTGTCCTCGTTCATCACAGGTGTACAATGTCAGCCAGTATTTAACATAATGAGATAGAAACAGTTCAGGTATCCCATAATATTCTATATGTTGACTCCCTGAAAGCAATGTGATCCTTTTATTAACTAAGATGTCGTACTGACTGGACAGTGGTCACCTGATCCAGGACCACCACAGGTGTTGCTGTCCCATACCTGCCTCAGGTGTGCAGGTGGAGCTGAGCGCGGCTCTTAAAGTCTCCTGTGAGTGGAGTGAAGGAAGCGTCACGGAGTGGACATCTTGGCTCACTGCTTTTATTCTTCTCTTGTCTTTCCTTTACAGAAGTGCCACCAGTCCTCTCTATATTGCACAACATGGAGCCTGTTGAATTCGCAGAGGAACACCTGGAGGTCTGCTGATCTTCACTCCGCTTTGCACTTCACAAGCCCCCTTTGCCCCTCTGCTGACCACTGCATCCTTTTAAACTTGAAATAAACGTTTCCTTCTAGCATGAGTTCTTATCTCAGCCTCATCTTTATTGTGTGATTCTCTCATTTTCATCCAAAGTGACCTCCAAATCATGCCTGCATACCACAGATCTTTCTAGATTTCCACACTGTAAGGCCTGGCAGGTGTGATGGCTCTTTCTAGTGACACTGCTGGACGCTGTGCCTGCCACAGGAGGATTTCATAAGTGACTTTTCTGCACAGGACCTTTGTATTGTGAACTTCATGTTGTCCACTAGGTGGCCTCACAGGCAGGGTGGCTCCCAGGATGACAAAGGGTGTCATTGGTGAAGGCTGAGTTTGCTACCATATGATTGTATATAGCGCCTCCCATCATGAACAGCAGCTCTTTCCATATTTTAATATTGTGTGGCTTGGCGGTTGTAACAACGTCATCACCTTGTGGAGTGTCACTCTTTTAATGACTATGACACTTTGTGACTTTATGTAGTGCCATTCTTTTGTGAACACGAGGTCTTCCTGCATTTCTGTACTGTGAGGTCTAGCAGACGTACTGACTCACTGGTGAAACAAAGTGAATGGCCGGCTTTGAATTTGTCACCTTATGATTTTATATAATGCCTTTCATCTTGAACACCTGATTTTGTCCCATTTTTCTCTGTTGAGAGCCATTGCAAGTGCACTGAGTCACTAAGCTCACAGAGTGCCACTCTTGGTGGCTGAATGTGCCACCTTATCACCTTCTTTAGTGTCTTTTGTTATATAGTGCCTTGCTCTCATTAACACCAATCCCTTTTATATTTAAATGGTTAGCAGGTGCAGAAACTTGTCAGCTTGCTGATAGAAACTGAGAATGACAAGTTATGATTTGATGGTGTGGCCTTTTTTATAGCGCCTTTCCATCAAGACTGCAGCTTCTTTCCATATTTCTGTATTATGAATCCAGGCACACACAGAGAGTCAGTCTTGGAGAATGAACCTGCCACCTTATCATGATATAGTGCCTATTTTATTCTAGTGTCTTCATTACTATAAACACCACTGATTTTCATATTTCTGTGTCAAGAGACCCAGCAGGCACAGTGACCACTGGATGACGCAGTCACTGGTGACAGGTGACCTCACCTACTTATAATTTTGTATAGCGCCTTTTCATATGTACTGATGAGGGAAAATCATTCCTAAGCATTCCACTTTGAAGCAAATGACGTTGGTTATCTTGTGGTGGCACCGTCAGGGTATGGGGGCTCAGGGACATGGAGACTGGTCAGAACTGAGGAGAGGATGAAGGAAGCCAACTAAAGAGAGGACCTTGCAAAAAACCTGCTCCAGAGTGCATGCCACCTTATACTGGAGTGATGGCTCTCCTTTTAGTATGACAATGACTTGAAGCACACAGCCAAGACCACGCCTTAGAGGCTTCAGGACAAGTCTCAGGGGGACCTTCACTGGCCAACTCACATGATAGACCTGAAGATGGCAGTTCACAGGTGCTTCACATCCTGTCTACTGAAACATTAGATTATCTGTCAGGAAGAAGGGTATCAGCTGCCCAAATCCAGGACTGGGACTTTGTGAAGTGTGGTCTCGCCTCATGTGGGGAGGCAAAATAGGGGAACAGGAGGGCTGGTGGGGAGAGAGAAAGAGAGCAAGCTATCTCTAATCTATCGTTTGTGGCAGACAACCAGGGACCTTGCCCCACTGGGACACCTGGAGCAGGGAAGGACCGGGAGAGGGGCAATATCTTCACTGGGCGCAAGAGGGCAGCCCCCCTGGATTCCATCAGGGAAGCTCAACCCTGTGGGGGTCCGTGGCCACCACCAGGGGGCACCTGGATGATTCCTGAGCTCTGGAGGACAGCACTTGCACCACACCAGGAAGTGCTGCTGGAACACCATCACAGAACACCTGGAGCACATCCGGAGCTGGATAAAAGGGGCCACCTCACTCCATTTGGACTGCTGGAATTGGGAGGAAGAAGATGGAGCGTGCGAGAGAGGAGTGGAGGTGGCTGAAGAGTAGTGAAGGAAAGGACTGAGTAATTGTGTGAGTTTGTGGAACTGGACAGTGTAAATAGAAACTGTAAATAAACCGTGTGTGTTGTGGACATCTGCTGTCATGTCTGTCTGTGGCCTGGCTATCTTTTATACCTTTTAATCCTAACAATCGTAAGTGCCAACATAACAACAGGCTTTATGGCAATAACTGCTGGAAACATTGGAAATTAAGGTCAAAGCTATGATATGTAATAATGTGCTATCTTAATTTAAGACTACAAAATGTCAACAAAAGTTCAGAAGCAATGTCTCCAAGACCAAACAGTTCACTTTGTGAGCTGGAATGTTAAAGGCCTGAATCACGAATTAAAGAGAAAGAAAGTATTCTCTCACCTAACAGGTCTAAACGCTAAAATAGTGTTTGTACAGGAAACTCACTTATTAAGCCAGGATCAGTTTTGGCTGCAGAGAGACCAGACTGGCCAAATATTCCGCTCCAGCCATACAAAGGAAATTAGAGGTGTGGGAATCTTAATTCATAGAATAATTTCAATTCTAGCATCACATGTAGTGTCTGATTCTGAAGGGCGATACGTGATAGTGATGGGTAATTTATTTAACTCTAAAGTTGTAACGGCCAACCCCTTACCCAGACCGGCCTCTACATTACCAAGATTATTCTGGCAATGGCTGGGATGAATCCGAGCCCCGGGGTTCCTCGGTGCTGGCTGTCGTGGTGATGAATTGGATGTTGAAAAAGCAAGCAGTGGAATAAAGCAATGATCGGCGGTGATGAGATGGTAAATGAATGAATAAATTGTCTTCTTTTCGCTCCTCAATTTCTTTCTCTCCCTCTCCTTTTCATTTCCTTTGCTTTTCATTCCTCTTTTATAAATACGCAAAGTCTCGGATAAATCAGGTAAGTTTGACAGGCAATTTCCATCTCGGGGCTGCGGTCTCTCTCCATCATCCTTCCCCGTTTCATTTACAGGGACAACATTCACTGACGCACATATAACGGACAGTAAACCGGACGATGAAACAAAATGCACTCAGCACAAACATAGAACATACTATTATTATGTAGCCCTGCTACAAAGTGATTCTGATAAATATCTACACACAATGTGGATGACAGGGACTTCATCCAAAATGTATTTGCGTCCATTCCTAATGTGAACACTAATAAAATTATAATGGTTGCAGACTTTAATTGTGATTTAAATCCAGACCAAACAAATTTAAGAGGACAGATTATCTCATATCTCTCCCACAAAAACAAAATCAGAAACCAAGAAGGCCTCAGAGTTAATCAGTGAAATTACCAGAATAGATCAAGAACATGCCAGGTGTCCAAATGAGGCACTGTATAGGAAAAGACAGGCTCTGCATTCAGACCTCAACCTCTGGATAACAAAAGAAACCGAACAACTCATTCTTAAATCACGACATCATTACTGTGAACACAGAGACAAGGCTAATAATTGTGAATTTCCCCCTGGGATTAATAAAGTATCTATCTATCTATCTATCTATCTATCTATCTATCTATCTATCTATCTATCTATCTATCTATCTATCTATCTATCTATCTATCTATCTATCTATCTATCTATCTATCTATCTATCTATCTATCTATCTATCTAATAAGATCTTAGCTCAACAAATCCACAAGCAGGAAGTCTGCAACTCAATCCCAGTAATTACCAACACAGATGGAGACAAAATCATTGACCATAAAAATATAATGCACACATTTAGAGACTACTATAAGTCCTTATATTCTGCTCAGTTTAAAGAAGAAAAGACACAACCTGATGCATTTCTCGATGCATTACAGATACCACAACCAGATACTCTCAGTGCAGTGGAATTGGATAAACCTCTGGTGCTATCAGAATGACTAAACACTATAAGCTCACTTCAGAGTGGGAATGCAGCAGGCCCTGATGGCCACCCTGCTGAATTTTGTAAAATATTTTCAATTATGTTTGCACCCCTTTTATTAGCAACATTTACAGAAGCCAGAGACAATAAAATTCTCCCTCAAACTTTTCACCAAGCGTTAATTACTGTCTTTCCTAAGCAAAATAAGGACTTATTACAATTAGCATCATACAGACCAATCTCACTTCTGAATAATGATGTTAAGATACTTTCCAAAGTCCTAGCTAGAAGGATTGAGAAAGTGCTGCCTTTGATAATATCACAGGACCAAGGCAGACACTTAGCTTCCAATCTTTGCCACCTGTTTAATGTAATATATTCACCCACAAAGGCTAACACCCAGGAGATATTATTATTGTTGGATGCAGAAAAAGAATTTGATATGGTTGAATGAGACTTACTAAACTGGAGAAATTTAGGTTTGGCCCGAACATCTGTATATGGATCAAACTACTGTATACCAGTCCAGAAGCTTCAGTTTGTTTTAACAACAACATCGCCAATATACTAACAACCAATTGTCCTTCACTCACTCAGAATATGGAACCAATGTAGGAAGTATCTGACGTTAGAGAAACTTAGCACCTCTGCATGATAACCACCTTTTTCCACCCTCTAAAACGTACGTGGCTTTAAATGTTTATAAAATATTTGGGATTAAATCACTTTAAGATCTGGCCCTTGCATCCTACGAACAGTTACACTCCAAATTTAACTTTCCATCACACAATTTCTCCACTACATCCAAATTAAAAACGTTGCTAAACAAAATCTGCCCAATTTTCCTCTCCTCCCACTTACTTCTATTCCGGAGGAAATGTCAATCAGTCTTGAGGACTCAGACAGCATTTCTATAATATAAAAACATTTTACAGTCCCACCCTTTCAAAGATCCCAGAGTGCAGTGGGAAAAGGAACTCTTAGTCAACATCTCAGAAAAGGAGTGGAAGGCAGCCATACACAGAATTCACTAGAGCGCCATATGCACAAAGCATTCAATTATTCAACTTCAAATCTTTTATCGAGCACATCTCTCTCATTTAAAATTGTCCAAAATGTTTCCAGCCCAAAATCCAACCTGTGAACGTTGCAATCGAGCTCCAGCCTCACTGGGCCACATCTTCTGAGTGTCCACCAAATTCACATCATTCTAGACCAGAATCTTTAAATGCCTTTCAGACAGCCTTGGTGTCCCAATCCCTCCTAATCCATTAACAGCTGTGTGTGGTGGGCTCACAGAGGGGCTTACAGTGGAGACAGACTTGTCTTGTCAGTGGGCAACTTACTCTTATACACTATTTGATCTTATACACTATTTGAAATGGGACAAAATCCAATTCTCACTTAGAGCATCTATTTAAAAACCTGGCAGGATGTAATCAATAACATTCTAGAATAAGCATTTAAATTGGGGAAAAGGATTTTCTCCCCCTTGTTTCTCCTACTCTTAAAGTTTTACTCGGGCTGCTGGCCTTGCTCTTTTTCTCATGGGTGCGGGTTGACTTGAATTTAGTTTTGTCAAGTTTGACTTTCTGGTATGGATTGTTACTCACTTTCAATAAATTCAATAAAATGTAAAAAAAAAAAAAAGAAAAATAATCGTGACTTCTCTGTTTTTGACAATTTTAGACCCATTTCTAACTTGCCCTTCTTAAATAAAATCTTAGAAAAGGCCGTTATTACGCTGCTCAGTGATCACCTGAATAATCCTGCTGTTCTTGACAAGTTTCAGTTGGGTTTTCCAAGTATTTGAGAAAGAGCCGGCATGTCATGCAGAATAAAAAGAAATCTCCCTCTGCTCAAGACCCTGCATAGTGTCTCCTGTCGCCGAAGAAAAGCGGTGCTAATTGAGGCTCCGGACGGTTTAATTTACACTCTTGCCGAAATAGCTCTCAATACTTTAAAAGGCCGTGTACCCCTGACTTCCAGACAGTTCAAGTTGCTGAAGAAACCATTGTGCCGTTAAAAAACTCAGCGATAAAAAACTTACTGTTAAAAAGAAAAAGCCCTTTTAAATCAGAAAGGAGGATTTCTCTGAGCCCTATTAAGCACCGCCATTCCTTTCATTACTAGTTTAATAGGTTCAGGAGTATAAATATGGAATACACGCGCAAGATGTACCTGGTCCCTCAACAACAAATGGCTCAATTGCAACAGAAAGCCTCGGCATCCAGCGACCTTTTAAGCACTACGGAAAGTGAACTGGATAAACAAATGAAATTCATACTCGAACGTAGTGACTTGAGCGCCGATGCAAAAGTAAAACTTTATACAACCGTCTTGCAAAGATACCTTGCATTTGTGAAAAAAGCGGATAAAGAAACCAGGTCTCTGACGTTATTGCTGCCTGCCGAGAGTCAGGAGGAGCCACCGGGGGCGCTCAAAGAGGCTCCTAGTACCCAAGAAGAACGGGTATATGACGAGATTTTGAAAAGTGCGCCAGATAAATCAAAGAAATATACCGAAATTATTTTACAGAAAATGTTGCATAACCCTAATACAACCTACTGGAATGGCTTGGGAGAGTTTGTGTTTTGTGGAGAACCATTACCCAATACGAATATGGTCGATCTAATGCGGAATTTGACTGCCCGTCACAACATACTGTCCTATAGGAGACCTAGGGGGTGGAACGAATTTGTTAAGGCCCTGGCCGGTTTGAACATTCCGGCATCTGCCGTGCCAAATGCCGACACGAGAGAATTTCTAGAGAGCTTCAAACCTTCTGCCCCAGACGGGGTCGCTGCCTCTACCGCTGCCACTGCAGCTACTTCCGATATACCTGTTGGCAAGAAAACCAGATCTCGCAAAAAGAATGACTGGATTCCTAATTGAAATGTAATTATATTTTTGTTTAATAAAATATTACATTTGATTACACAGTCTGCCTATTCTTTATTAAGATAATTACAGGTCCTAGAACTCTGCATGCAGGGGTGATCCTGAAAACCTCTAGAAGTGTTCGTAGACAAGGTGCTGACAAATTTTTGAGCCATATAATCATTCTTGGTGACTTCATTAAAATACAGGTTCATGACCTCTTTATAAGGGCTTCCTTTCCCTCTGTGATGCAGGAAAAAAATACAGTGTTGTCCGCAGACGGTGGAAAACCAGCTTTGAAGCTACCAGGTATGGTGAATAATTTCTTTACAGTTTCTGTTTAAAAAGCTGTATATTTCCTCAGGAAAATAGATAAAGTCTGGAGGGGCGACATAGGAATCAAAAAATTCTCCAGTTCCGTCTTCCCTGAGATGTATCGCCAACCAGTGTTCTCCAGGTTGATTTTGACGGTGAGTATTGACGATGATCATGGCTGGGAGATCCGTAAGTATTTTTTCAGGCAGTTTGTCGCAAGCCAACACTCCGTAAAACAGATTTTCTGTGTACGGATTACAGGACATCAGTTGGTTGATCTGCAGGGTGTTCATGCTTTTTAGTAATCATAAAGTATGTTTCTTCTCTGGTTTATTTCAATAATGTTGTCAAAGACGGCGTACACTATTAGATTCACAGTATTGGGTAGGGGTTGTCGAAAGTGGATTTCAAATCTCATGTTCCCGGTTTTCATCAATGAGAAATGGTCTCCGCATTCTTGATTAAATCAAAGGGTGTATCCTCGGGAGAAAGTCAGTACGGCTGATGGCCAGAGGCTGGTCTTTCAAATGCTCTCCGGAGGACAACACAAGGTTTTAATATTCTCGAGTTGTGTTGTCATTAGCAAAATTGGGCTGAAATGGCTTGGCACGAATCTGCTGTCTGTCCAAATACTAGGCCAGGAACTCCACATTGTTATGCTTGAAATTGAAGGGGTTTCTGGCAAAATCCCCCAAAAAGGCCTCACTATCCACCAGGCCTATGACCACGTACTTGCATAGTTGTCCCAAGAACAAGTTCTCCAGATTGCTCACTCGTATCCCGGCCGGCATACTGAGAACTTTCTTATTCACTCTTTCCACGGGGTACTTGGCATTGGCTGATGTGAGAGCGTGTGCGTGCCCTATTTTCACAGCCGCCGAAACTTTAACTTTCTTGACAAAAAGTGCGGCAGATAAAATGTTTACTTTGTAACACTCGGCATCTCCGGACATCAGACAGAATTCGTTTTTGCTCCGCACCATTTTTATTCTGACGTCCACCCCATTTAGAATTAATTTTTCTTGAAAAAATAGGTTGGAATGAATAGGTCCGAGGAGTTCTGCTGTTTTACCGTGGGCCGTATAACCATTTCTTTTTTTGAATCCCTCATTCGGCCCGTCCAAGGCTGTGTTTTCATGTTTGTTGGCCGTGACTTGACAGTTTCATTGCTGTAATTTAGCAGTCCCTCAAAAAGGGACCTGTACGGGTAAAGGCTGTGATATTAGGCGATCTCCCAGGGTTATATCCACTTGTGAAAATAAACCAGCTATCGTATAATTAACAAAGGCTACCTTGGCCTTGGGGGCCGGATTAGTTCCATCGGCATTGACGATTTTGCATCTGACGTGTAGAAGCGGGTTATTCAGGTCCAAGTAGTCTTCCCCGTTCCCAGTAATCAGAAACTCCAGCGGGGCGACTTCAGATAGAGCTGAGAGAGGAGGTATCTCGACGTAGATGCTTTTTTCTACACTAGTCTGAGTATAGGGTACCGTAAACAAGTCCAGTTCTGATTTCACACACTCTTGAGACATTCGATGAGCAAAAGACATCTTGAGTTAAAAAATGTTTTTCGATTTCTTTTTTCTGTGGCCG
The DNA here is from genome assembly GCF_900747795.2 of Erpetoichthys calabaricus. Taxonomy (NCBI): domain Eukaryota; kingdom Metazoa; phylum Chordata; class Cladistia; order Polypteriformes; family Polypteridae; genus Erpetoichthys; species Erpetoichthys calabaricus. The sequence continues at coordinate 60,090,330 of NC_041404.2, read as the reverse complement.
CAGGACTTATCCTTGTGGTAGAGAGAAGAAAATGATGTAAAAGCTGAACGGCGCATTTTTTGGATGATCGGGCCTGCGCGTGACCCAGAAGGTCTCTTACGCTTAGTTTTCCTCATCACCATCAGACTCGACCCCCCTTGATTTTCTTCGCTTCCTCGAGTCATAGCTCTGGACATGGCCCCAGCCACCACATCTTTGACAATATTCTTAGCGGCTGATTTAATGTGTGGTTTGGATAATTTGAATCCTCTTTTCAAGAGAGTCAAAGCTCTTCTAACAGACCCGCGAAATATTCCGCCGATCCCAGACCCGTACATCACCGGGGTCCCAGAGAACCCGGGGAGGCTGTTGCCCGCTTGGGCTTCATAATAATGCACATAAGGGCTAGGGCCCAGGTAAGATCTCACCTCTGTATTAGTCGAGTATACACCTCTTAGAGGGTCTGAAATGTAACGTGACTATGACCTTGCCAAACTGAAATGGAACCGCTTTGTTCTTATCCGTCTTTATTTCAATGGTCAACGTATCATACTGATTCTTGCTGACTGGAGCGTAGTGCGGCTTGTCATAGGTGATTGTGGTAATCTTATTCATCTCATCCTCAATATGTACGCATCTCAAGAGAGGGACGTTGCTGTCTCCGACCCTTTGGTGAGACACAATGTTGCTGTAGACGTACAAGGTATAAAACCCCACTCTGATATCCGCGGGGTAAGGAGCTTCATTCACCAGGCCTATGGTCATGTCCGAATGAGCTCCTAGAATCCTCCCCAACTGCCCCCAGACATGAAGAGTTTCATCCTTCGCAGTGTTTATGACGTAGAATCTTCACTCCAGAGCGCCGTAGCGGAATCTCATGGTGTTTTCCGGTATCGTCGTGACTGCTGAACCGGCCTCAATGGATTTCGGTTCTTTCATCACAACTTCATTCATCTTGGATGTAACTTTCTCGAGGCTAGAGTAATAGCCTGCAGGAATAGTATAAAATCTAGTTATTCGTGGGAACACCACGATAAATTCATTATCCGTTTTGTCTAGAGTGTTCCAGATGTGTGAATACTGAATTTCGGCCAATCCAACTTCCCAGAGGCCCTGTAGTTCGATTGGGGCGGCTAATTTGATGGTAAAATCGGCGATGGTATTGTTAGGGAAAACATCCCGGGAAGAATTGCTGGGAAGAACAACGTAGAAGCTTTTTCTCTCCATTGTGAACACACCGCTAATGAAATACTATTTTTGATTCTCAGTATTTAACGTCTTGCGCGTAGCTTTCAGGGATCCAACTGTTAAACTTTTCGGGCCATCCCAGCCCATCCATCCATCCATTTTCCAACCCGCTGAATCCAAACAGGGTCACGGGGGTCTGCTGGAGCCAATCCCAGCCAACAAAGGGCACAAGTGCAGGGAACCATCCCAGCCATTTCACCAAAATATGCTTTTTTCTATTGATATTTTTTTTTTGCCAAAATCTTTTCAATCCTGAAGATGTCCGTACCTCGAATCTTTTGTAACTCAGTGTCGTAAAAGGAACCTTATAATATCTTCGCCGTCATAATCTTTGAGCTTGTAGACAGGCGGATCCCTCAGGACTAGTTCAGAAACGGTAAATACTTTGTCTGAAAATGTTTGCTCAGGTCCCTTGGTAAAAATGATTCCGGGATTTCGACACTCTCACCGTATCACCGACTTTGAATTTATATTTTGGGTTTCTTTTGGGTTTAGTTAGGCCGTATAATGTTTTAAAGACTTTCCAAGAATTGGAACTATTCACCTCGGCAGGGGCCATTTTTATGCCTCGGTGATAACTCAGATTATAAGATTTCACCCAATCCTGTAGCCCTTGCAGATAGAACCGGGTATTCCGGGAGCTGAAACAATGCCACATTTTGGTCTTCAGAGTTCGGTTGAATCTCTCCACCACCGAAGCTTTTAATTCAGTAGCGGTGGTAAAATGTTTTATCTCGATTGAGAAACTGTTTACCGCTATCAGTCTGAAGTTTGACGGGAACTCTACCTTCCTCCAAAATTTCTCGAAAAGCCCTCGTTACTTCTTTACCCGTTTTGTTTTTCAGAGCCCTGACCCAGGCATATTTAGAAAGAACATCTATACAAGTCAGTAAATACTTGTAATCTTGGTTATACTCAGCCAGGTTTGTCATATCCATTAGATCGATCTGCCATTGCCTGTCTCTATTGGAAACATACACCTTATTCCTTTTAAAATGGATTCTGGCCGGTTTATGTATCGTGTAGGTGTGTTGCCCCGATAACCACTCGGACACCTCTTGATCCCCGATATTGTGACCCAATTGCGAGAGAGCTCTTTTCAAGGATTCTTTACCCCCCAAGGCACTGGCGTTCTCAGAGTTATAATATGTTTTTTCCAAGACCTGCTCCATCGCCGGTGATAAAACAGACACTGACACCACTTAACAACTTAGGAAACATTTATTTAGTAATATGAATTGTTCAGACTGTTCAGAATTACCGACAACAGGCCCGCACCTAGGAAATTCTGGGCCCCAGGCAGCTGACAGAGTTCGGGCCCCTTTCGTGTTTCAAATATGTGCGTCTGAGTCTGCCTGTTCACGCACCTGATCTGCATCTGGGTTATTTTCTTCTTCATTTGATGTGCCATCAATCCCTTTATCATGTCCGTCTGGACTACTGGATAACACAGATACTTGGGATGTACCACCTTTATTGTCCAGGCTGGTATTATCGTTTTCAATATTGGCACTACCACTGGAATTGTCATTGTTCAAGGACACAGGTTTTTCAAAATACCGGAGAAGTATCCTTTTTCTTCTGCTCTTTTTTTCCTTTTGCTTTTGGCACCCAGATTTATGTTGGTAGGGTATACTGTACTTTATACGATCTGGATCCTATATGTAAAATAACGATAAGCGATGGTGGTATTAGAAATACAGTGGAACCTCGGTTTGCGAGCATAATTCGTTCCGGACACGTGCTCATAGTCCAAAGCACTCGTATATCAAAGTGAATTTCCCCATAAGAAATAATGGAAACTCAGATGATTTGTTCCACAACCCAAAACTATTCATATAAAAATGATTAATACAAAATATAAAGTAAAAATACATCAAACAAATTAACCTGTACTTTATCTTTGAGTGAGTGAGTTTCTAAACTCTTGTGGGATTGCATCCAATGGGACGACACGCGGAAGAGCGTCCCAAAGCAATCGCAGTCTCCCAGCGCTGTAGCAGTTCGCCATAAAAGCGAATCTGAAAAGATCGCGGACATGTTATAAGTGCCTGCCGTCGATGGGTGATACAAGGAACAAAGAACATTATAAATGCACAGGGCCCTGCCTGACTGCTGTGTCTGTTTCAAGCTGAATAAAGCTGGTGTTGCTGAAGTACTGAGACTCAGCTTTGTGTTTCAGTGTGCAAGACGGGGACTCGCACGTTACAGCACACACGCGTGCGCGAGCACACACACACACGAGTGCGCACGCGTGCACACACACATACATACACGCGTGCGTGCGCGCACATACACACAGTCACAATGCTAATGCTGTAGTAAACAGTATACACTCGTACGGATGTTTACTATGAGTGAGGCACGCCGACTCAGACGGAGAATAGGAGCCGATTGCCCACAATCCCGCAGCGAGAGAGAGAGAAGAACCATCAGTTCAGTTGTGATCACATGATGCTCAGCAGACAAAGAGTATACATACTACTCGTACTGCAAGACCTCGCTCGTTTATCAAGTCAAAATTTATTAAAAATTTTTGCTTGTCTTGCAAAACACTCGTAAACCAAGTTACTCGCAAACTGAGGTTCCACTGTATATTGCAAACAAAACACGCTAGTTCAATTTATATCACGTCCGTGTTACTGGACTGGTGAACTAAACAAAATTAAATTACAATGCATGTATTGTACAATAGCACGCGTACCTGTCTCTGACTGCTGAGTGAGTCTGATTACAGCCGCTGTTAAGACCAAAAGTCCAAATACAAAATTAACGCAGATAGGCGCTTCGCTTCACAGTTCACATAATAATGAAATAATGCCAAATTATAAGCTTTTGTAAAGTCTAACTCTAAGCGTGCACGGAACAGTAGGCCCTAACTCTTAATACTCACATGACTGCGAGTGCGACTGTCCAGCATTGAATGAATAACTTCCGCGATTCACGAAGGCAAAAGGTGGAGACTAAACATAAACATTACCCGCACCGCCAGACAGACAGACAGCCACGGGATAGCCTTTATGAGAATGCCGCTGAAGCTCTCTGTCTTGCATTTTCCCACGGTTCGACGGATGACGGAAATGGAGTTCAAACTCAAAGCAGCTAGATCCGAGATCGTACCCACCGGCGACCGCTGTATGACGTCGACGCGCCCCTTCTTGATAATAAAGGACCTTTCGAGAAAAAAAAAAAACTCGAAAAAGGGCGGGCCCCTGACAAGTGTCATGGTTGTCCCCCCCTAGGTGCGGGCCTGCTGACAAGTTCTGCCATATCAGCATATTCCAGGTTATATTCACCCCAGGGGTTTGTACACCCCTCATGATTAAGGTTACGCTTACAAAACTCATTTGCCACACAGCGGGTTACAGAGTAGGAGTGTTCATCCATTTCATAAAATGACTGCATTTACAGTATCATAAATAGAGCAGGGATTTTCAAATTCATCCACAGTCTTTTCAGTCACTACATATATTTTGTGAATTGGCAGTAGAATATTATAATACCCCAGAACTTTCACCGCCAGTCATTTCAGGCAATATTTGCGGAAAATCTTCAGAATCTTCTGGTAGGTGATTTCAGGTTCAAAGAGGCAGGTCTTGTCTGGCTGGGATGATCTATATTGCAGCCTTGACATTCTTTTTTCTGGTCGTAGTACACAATAATGTCCAGCAGAGAAGTCATCAGCCCTTTAACAAGCTGCTGGGCCTTTTTCCAGGTTTCAGGCAGCACACCATCAGGACAATCCATATCTGTCTCAGAAAGTACAATCGACATCGGTTCCTGTGGAACTTGTCTGTTTACCCATGGCTATCCTGAAGCTAGGTGAGAGGATTCTGTCTGATCACCAGTAGCGGAGATGGGAGAAGACCTCACCGGCCCTGGAGATGGGAATACACTGTCTGAGTCAACGTCTCTAGACCAGAGACTGTAATCAGATCGTACACTAAAAAACCTCCGTCATTTCAGAGTCTGTAGCTGCCAATATGCGGAGAGCTTTAAAAGCTTCAACGAGTTCTGAAATTGCCTGGTCCTCCATCTGTGTCCGGTGGCTAACAGGCTGAGTATTTATGGTAAAAGAGAGGGGCGTGGAGCAGAATAAAGGTGGGGTATCCGTTTTGTCATCACACGAATCTGTCGATGCTTCAGACAACTTAGTCCATTACTCGGCCACCGCTTCAGCTTGCAGAATTCAGGCCTTGAATACTAAAGGCGGCGGGCAGTTTTCCTTATCGTCGTTGCATAATTCTACCCATGTTTCACACGACTTACAGTGCATCCGGAAAGTATTCACAGCGCATCAGTTTTTCCACATTTTGTTATGTTACAGCCTTATTCCAAAATGGATTCAATTCATTTTTTTCCTCAGAATTCTACACACAACACCCCATAATAACAACGTGAAAAAAGTTTACTTGAGGTTTTTGGAAATTTATTAAAAATAAAAAAACTGAGAAATCCCATGTCCATAAGTATTCACAGCCTTTGCTCAATACTTTGTCGATGCACCTTTGGCAGCAATTCCAGCCTGAAGTCTTGTTGAATATGATGCCACAAGCTTGGCACACCTATCCTTGGCCAGTTTCGCCCATTCCTCTTTGCAGCACCTCTCAAGCTCCATCAGGTTGGATGGGAAGCATCGGTGCACAGCCATTTTAAGATCTCTCCAGAGATGTTCAATCAGATTCAAGTCTGGGCTCTGGCTGGGCCACTCAAGGACATTCACAGAGTTGTCCTGAAGCCACTCCTTTGATATCTTGGCTGTGTGCTTAGGGTCGTTGTCCTGCTGAAAGATGAACCGTCGCCCCAGTCTGAGGTCAAGAGTGCTCTGGAGCAGGTTTTCATCCAGGATGTCTCTGTACATTGCTGCAGTCATCTTTCCCTTTATCCTGACTAGTCTCTCAGTCCCTGCCGCTGAAAAACATCCCCACAGCATGATGCTGCCACCACCATGCTTCACTGTAGGGATGGTATTGGCCTGGTGAGGAGCGGTGCCTGGTTTCCTCTAAACGTGACGCCTGGCATTCACACCAAAGAGTTCAATCTTTTTCTCATCAGACCAGAGAATTTTCTTTCTCATGGTCTGAGAGTCCTTCAGGTGCCTTTTGGCAAACTCCAGGCGGGCTGCCATGTGCCTTTTACTAAGGAGTGGCTTCCGTCTGGCCACTCTACCATACAGGCCTGATTGGTGGACTACTTCAGAGATGGTTGTCCTTCTGGAAGGTTCTCCTCTCTCCACAGAGGACCTCTGGAGCGCTGACAGAGTGACCATCGGGTTCTTGGTCACCTCCCTGACTAAGGCCCTTCTCTCTTGATCGCTCAGTTTAGATGGCCAGCCAGCTCTAGGAAGAGTCCTGGTGGTTTTGAACTTCTTCCACTTACGGATGATGGAGGCCACTGTGCTCATTGGGACCTTCAAAGCAGCAGAAATTTTTCTGTAACCTTCCCCAGATTTGTGTCTCGAGACAATCCTGTCTCGGAGGTCAACAGACAATTCCTTTGACTTCATGCTTGGTTTTTGCTCTGACATGAACTGTCAACTGTGGGACCTTCTATAGACAGGTGTGTGCCTTTCCAAATCATGTCTAGTCAACTGAATTTACCACAGGTGGACTCCAATGAAGCTGCAGAAACATCTCAAGGATGATCAGGGGAAACAGGATGCACCTGAGCTCAATTTGGAGCTTCATGGCAAAGGCTGTGAATACTTATGTACATGTGCTTTCTCAATTTTTTTTATTATTAATAAATTTGCAAAAATCTCAAATAAACTTTTTTCACGTTGTCATTATGGGGTGTTGTGTGTAGAATTCTGAGGAAAAAAATGAATTTAATCCATTTTGGAATAAGGCTGTAACATAACAAAATGTGGAAAAAGTGATGAAGCGCTGGGAATACTTTCCGGATGCACTGTACTCCGACCCTCGTCTGCCACGTCAGCTTCAAGAAACTCGGGCAACAAATATCGTTTAATCCCGTTCAAACGGTCATTCAAATAGACACTGCGTATCCAACACTTCACTGGGGCATTGGTAATAGTTTCCATTTCTTCACAGAGTCTTTAGAGCCGAAGAAGATGAACCGCTTCTTTTATACACAACTTTCAGAAGGGCTTTCAGAACTTATTTGAACGTGTTCCTTTCACTTGTCAGTGGCAGGCAATTCATATCTGGACATGTCGATCGGATCGGCAGGGTATGGACAGGAACATGTCTGGGCATGTCCTCGAGAGAAGGGGCAGGGAAGTGGGGGGCCAGCCAACAAACAGGTGCTGCCAGACCGGGGGCCATGGCAGAGGCAACATCCATCAAAGATGCTTTTGACACAATGCCTAACCAATCAGGTGCAGGGGTGGGATTAAGGTGGAGTCGTGGGGCAGGTTGTCATTCACCAATCAACCAATAGGGGGGGTGGGGTGCATCATTTAAATCCACCAATCAGGTGGAGGGGAGGGATTAAGGAGGGGATGGGGCAGGTTGGGGACAGGCTGTCATTCACCAATCAGAGGAATGGGGGCAGGGTGCATGATTCAAATCCACCAATCAGAGGACCAAAAAGTCATCAATCATCTTTGATTGACAGTTTGACAGAGTGTACCTGACATATTACTACTTACAGAATATCAGGGTTACACTAAAATGAAGCTATGAGACAGCCAAATTACAATAAGGAGTTTTTAGCAATTTGTTAAAGTGCTCCACCGTATTAGCCTGTCGAATTTCTATCAGTAAACTCGTATTTCAGATTTGAGGTGCATAACAGCAGAAGGTCGCCTCACCACTTCTTTTAAGTTTAGCTCTTGGAATTCTAAGCAGACCTAGATAAATGCCCAGGGGAGATATTACCCCTCTCCCGGTCCTTCCCTGCTCCAGGTGTCCCAGTGGGGCAAGGTCCCTGGTCATCTGCAACAAACGATAGATTAGAAATAGCTTGCTCTCTTTCTCTCCCCCCACCAGCCCTCCTGTTCCCCTATTTTGCCTCCCCACATGAGGCGAGACCACACTTCACAAAGTCCCAGTCCTGGATTTGGGCAGCTGATCCCCTTCTTCCTGACAGATAATCTAAAGTTTCAGTAGATTGGATGTGAAGCACCTGTGAACTGTCATCTTCAGGTCTCTCATGTGAGTTGGCCACTGAAGGACCCCGTGAGACTTGTTCTGAAGCCTCTCAGGCGTGGTCTTGGCTGTGTGCTTCAAGTCATTGTCATACTAAAAGGAGAGCCATCACTCCAGTCTGAGGTGGTGTGTACACTGGAGCAAGTTTTCTTCAAGGTCCTCTCTTTAGTTGACTTCCTTCATCCTCTCCTCAGTTCTGACCAGTCTCCATGTCCCTGAGCCCCCAAACCCTGACGATGCCACCACCAAGATAACTAACATCATTTGCTTCAAAGTGGAATGCTTTTCCTCATCAGTACATGTGAAAAGGCGCTATACAAAATTATAAGTAGGTGAGGTCACCTGTCACCAGTGACTGCGTCATCCAGTGGTCACTGTGCCTGCTTGGTCTCTTGACACAGAAATATGATAATCAGTGGTGTTTATAGTAGGAAGGCACTAGAATAAAATAGGCACTATATCATGATAAGGTGGCAGGTTCAGACTCCAAGAGTGACTCTCTGTGTGTGCCTGGCTTCATAATACAGAAATATGGAAAGAAGCTGCAGTCATGATGGAAAGGCGCTATAAAAAAGGCCACACCATCAAATCATAACTTGTCATTCTCAGTTTCTATCAGCAAGCTGATGAGTTTCTGCACCTGCTAGTCATTTAAATATAAAAGGGATTGGTGTTCATGAGAGCAAGGCACTATATAACAAAAGACACTAAAGAAGGTGATAAGGTGGCACATTCAGCCACCAAGAGTGACACTCTGTGAGCTTAGTGACTCAGTGCACTTCCCATGGCTCTCAACAGAGAAAAATGGGACAAAATCAGTAGTTCAAGATGAAAGGCACTATATAAAATCATTAGGTGACAGATTCAAAGCCGGCCATTCACTTTGTTTCACCAGTGAGTCAGTACGTCTGCTAGACCTCACAGTACAGAAATGCAGGAAGACCTCGTGTTCACAAAAGAAAGGCACTATATAAAGTCACAAAGTGTCATAGTCATTAAAAGAGTGACACACCACGAGCTGAAGAAGTTGTTACCGCCAAGCCACTCAATACTAAAATATGGAAAGAGCTGCTATTCATGATGGGAGGCGCTATATACAATCATATGGTAGCAAACTCAGCCTTCACCAATGACACCCTTTGTCATCCTGGGAGCCACCTTGCCTGTGAGGCCACCTAGTGGACAACATGAAGTTCACAATACAAAGGTCCTGTGCAGAAAAGTCACTTATGAAATCCTCCTGTGGCAGGCGCAGCGTCCAGCAGTGTCACTAGAAAGAGTCATCACACCTGCCAGGCCTTACAGTGGGGAAATCTAGAAAGATCTGTTGTATGCAGGCATGACTTGGAGGTCACTTTGGATGAAAATGAGAGAATCACACAATAAAGATGAGGCTGAGATCAGAACTCATGCTAGAAGGAAACGTTTAATTCAAGTTTAAAAGGATGCAGTGGTCAGCAGAGGGGCAAAGGGGGCCTGTGAAGTGCAAAGCGGAGTGAAGATCAGCAGGCTCCATGTTGTGCAATATAGAGAGGACTGGTGGCACTTCTGTAAAGGAAAGACAAGAGAAGAATAAAAGCAGTGAGCCAAGATGTCCACTCCATGACACTTCCTTCATTCCACTCACAGGAGACTTTAAGAGCCGCGCTCAGCTCCACCTGCACACCTGAGGCAGGTATGGGACAGCAACACCTTTGGTGGTCCTGGATCAGGTGACCACCGTCCACTTAGTTAATAAAAGGATCACATTGCTTTCAGGGAGTAAACATGTAGAATATTATGGGATACCTGAACTGTTTCTATCTCATTATGTTAAATACTGCCTGACATTGTACACCCGTGATGAACGAGGACAGAAGTGACTAATAATTATTAAAAAGTTCAGATGACCCTTAACACACCTGGGATGCTGGACAACCATGCCAATTACATGATCTGCCTGTGATCTAAGTGTAAAAAAGAAGGAAGCCACTGTGTTCTCCCTGCAAGCTGCTTCACTACACACCCTGAAAGGCGCTATATAAATATCCTAAACCTGCCTGTTCACTCCCAATCACAGATCTTCTGACCGTTGTCTGTGACACTTTGTGGAAAAATGGAAGCAACTGAAAGTAAGGCTGACAGCAAGAAGGGTGCTTGGCGTGACATCTGGACACAGGAAGGAGGAAAAGGAAACCTGGTGGTGGAATGTGGAAATATGGGCGAGTATACAGAGGAAGAGGATGGCAAAGAAGAAGTGGGATAGTCAGAGAGATGCAGAAAGTAGACAAAAGTACAAGGAGATAAGGCACAAGGTGAAGAGAGAGTTGGCGAAGGCTAAAGAAAAGGCATATGATGAGTTGTATGAGAAGTCGGACACTAAGGGGGAAGAAAAGAACCGGTGGGCTAGGCAGAGGGACCAAGCTGGGAAAGAGGAGCAGCAGGTTAGGGTGATAAAGGATAAAGATGGAAACATACTCACAAGACAGGTGAGTGTGGTGAGAAGATGTAAAGAGGACTTTGAGAGGCTGATGTATGATGAGAACGAGAGAGAGAAGAGGTTAGATGGTGAGGAGATAGTGAATCAGGAAGTGCAACGGATTAACAGGGAGGAAGTAAGGACAGCTATAAAGAGGATGAAGAATGAAAAGACCGTTGGTCCAGATGACATACCAGTTGAAGCATGGAGCTGTCTATTAGAGATGGCAGTGGAGTTTTTAATCAGATTGTTTAATGGAATCTTGGAAAGTGACAGGATGCCTGAGGAGTGGAGAAGCAGTGAACTGGTAAAGATATTTAAGAATAAGGGGGATGTGCAGGACTGCAGTAACTACAGGGGGATGAAATTGATGAGCCCCAGCATGAAGTTCTGGGAAAGAGTAGTGGAAGCTCAGTTAAGAAGTGAGGTGATGATTAGTGAGCAGCAGTGTGGTTTCATGCCAAGAAAGAGCACCACAGATGAGATGTTTGGTCTGAGGGTGTTGATGGAGAAGTAGAGAGAAGCCCAGAAGGAGTTGCATTGTGTCTTTGTGGACCTGGATAAAGCATATGACAGGGTGCCTCGAGAGGAGCTGTGGTATTGTATGAGGAAGTCGGGAGTGGCAGAGAAGTACGTAAGAGTTGTACAGGATATGAAATGTGACCGTGGTGAGGTCTGCAGTTGGAGTGACGGATGTGGGATTACATCAGGGATTGGCTCTGAGCCCTTTCTTATTTACAATGGTGATGGACAGGTTGACAGACAAGATTAGACAGGAGTCCCTGTGGACTGTGGTGTTTGCTGATGTGTAGTGAGAGTAGGGAGCAGGTTGAGGAGACTCTGGAGAGTTTGAGCTATGAGAGGAAAAGAGAGGAATGATGGTTAGTAGGACCACCAAGACAAGAATACATGTGTGTAAATGAGAGGGAGGTCAGAAGAGTGGTGAGGAGTACAGTTGGTGAAGGTGGATGAGTTTAAATACTTGGGATCAACAGTACAGAGTAATGGAGATTATGGAAGAAAGGTGATAAAGAGAGTGCAGGCAGGGTGGAATGGCTGGAGAAGAGTGTCAGGAGTGATTTGTGACAGATGGGTATCAGCAAGAGTGAAAGGGAAGGTCTACAGGACGGTAGTGAGACCAGCTATGTTATATGGGTTGGAGATGGTGGCACTGACCAGAAAGCAGGAGACAGAGCTGAAGGTGGCAGAGTTAAAGATGCTAAGATTTGCATTGGGTGTGATGAGGATGGACAGGATTACAAATGAGGACATTAGAAGGTCAGCCCAAGTTGGACGATTGGCAGACAAAGTCAGGGAGGCGAGATTGCGTTGGTTTGGACATGTGCAGAGGAGAGATGAGGGGTATATTGGGAGAAGGATGCTAAGGATAGAGCTGCCAGGGAAGAGGAAAAGAGGAAGGCCAAAGAGGAGGTTTATGGATTTGGTGAGAGAGGACATTAAGGTGATGGGTGTGACAGAACAAGATGCAGAGGACAGAAAGATATGGAAGAAAATGATCTGCTGTGGCAACCCCTAACGGGAGCAGCTGAAAGAAGAAGAAGATGAAGTAGGGGTGCTAATCACTGTGCTGCCATGGCATTAAACTGTAAAAAGGCGCTATATAAAACAGTAACCTTAAATCCAAGTCATGGAGTCCCTCTGTGATCCTTTGTGAGTCACTACATCTCCATTGCTGCTAATTGCAATTCCCACTTAAAATGAAATTCACTTTCACGAGGTGCTATATAAGTCATGGGTTTGTTTGGCAACTTCCCATCATGGCCTTCCTTGTGTGATCTTGTGTAGGTCCCCTCCCTGCTGGGTCCATAATGGAATTAAACTGCTGTGCATTAACTTCAATAGGCCTTTAGATAAAGTTCATTACACAAGTGCACTGTAAAAAATCACCAAACGGTCTTCTTCAGTCCCCTCCATTGATTCCCTCATAAGTTAAAGTCATCTTTCTAAACGTCAATATCTGAACTCTCAGGTGTGTTTCAATGCCCTTGTTACTCACCGCTTCACCACACAGTATGAGCAGACGCTGGTGTAGGTCTGGCCATCGCTGCCACACACGGGGTTGACGAGATTCGTGCAGTCAAGATTCACGAGGGCCTTACAGTTGGGCTACAGAAATGGAGAGCAGAAGGTCAGGTAGACGTAAGCAGCCGGGTGCTGAAGGAAAAAAATTGAGGAGACCCTTACCTGTGGAGGGATGCTTGTCCCTCTTCCCGAACCTGTGGAAGAAAAGAGGGTGAAACCCATCATTGAATACTGCCTGAAACATCTAAAAAAAATGTAAATCTTCATCCATTTTCAGAAATAAACATTTATGAGTACTTAATAGTAAGAATCTGTCATCACATCAGACATCACATTACACAAAATACATCCGTCAATGCCATCGTCATACACAGCATGTGCTGCTCTGAGCTGACGGCTACACTGATGGGCTATAAAGGCAAAAACTCCTCAGTGGGCTCCTCTCCAGTACCCCTTGTGTGATCCCGAGGGGCTGACATTCCCTCCTGGGGCCTCATGTGTAAACGGTGCGTACGCACAGAAATGTTGCGTACGAACCTTTCCACGGTCAAATAGCGATGTATAAAACCTAAACTTGGCGTAAAGCCACGCACATTTCCACGGTAACTCATACCTTGGCGTACGCAATTTATCCTCCCGGTTTTGCAGACTGGCGGCACCCAGCGTCAAAGCAGTGCTACTGTTCCTGTGTGGTCACCCTTTCTTAGATCCACATCCACGGCGGCGGCTTTATCAAATACACTGAAATTAACCGCATATCGTTCATAAATTTAATGCATCTGATTGTAATTAACCTGTAACAATATAATGGTCCACAGAATGGTCAAACTACTGTTCCTGTGTGCTCATCCTTTCTTTCTTAGCTCCACATTCCTGACGCGGCTTTATAAATACACTGAAATTAACTGCATATTGTTTATTAGTGTAATGCATCTGATTGTAATTAACCTGTTGCAATATAATGGGCCAGGGAATAGCCATAGTATTCCAAATACCATAACTGCTTTAGCATTGTTACGCTCACTGCATCTTGTTCTTCTTTTTGCTGTTCCCGTTAAGGGTTGCCACTGCGGATCATCTTTTTCCATATTACTCTCACTGCACCACTTGGAGTATTTATATCACTGTATCTGAGTGTGAATCACAGCAGCAGATGATCGGAAAGAGAATTATCGGTATACAGTTTCAAGTACACACTACCTCAACCACGTCAAAAAGCGTCAAAGCCTTTCCTGTACGGACCTCGCGTTTCAGAAACAGTTTCATCCCAAGAACTATAAACGCACTCAATCACCTCACTGTAAACTTGCACTACAGTTATAATATTGCACAACCTGCGCTACTTTATAAAGCGCGTATGATGACAATATCATTTTTAAGATGAAATGCAGCAAAATGTGTTGCTTATAGTATACAGATAAAACTTTAACTTCATTTAAATAATCTGTATTGCTAATAATTAAACATGTGAGGACACGGTGCCGCAGCGTATAGCTAGTTCAAGGATAGCTCCTGCCTTGCGCTGTATTCTTGCTGGTGCTGACGCGACACTGGAAAGATAGACGAATAGAATAATTACACATGTACTACGAAGATATTTCAATGTTCCTTAAAAGTTTTGAAGAATCGGCGTTCTAAGCTTACAAATGGCTTAACGTCTATTACAGAGCTGATTGTGTGGCGATTGGAGAAAGAAAAGTATGGACAGGAATTGGAGGTTAGTACGTTTGAAAGAGACAGTACTTCTGTAATAAATAATTTCATCGAAGATCACACATGGTGCAGCAAGCCTCTTGCGTGAGCTATGAACAATCACTGCGCCACCGTGTTCCCATGTTTAATAACATGCTTTCATTCCGATCATCATGAAAATGATATCACGTATACATCTCAGTATTTTAATTATTCAGAGAGCTGTAATATCTCGAATGGAATGCATTCTGTGTCCTGTCGGAGAAAGAGAAAGAACGGAAGCACGTAGTGATTCACACACATAGAGCACATAGAAGATCAAACACAGAAAAAAGCATTTAACATGCTACTTGAGAAACTAGTAAAATAAACGATTTTAAGATGAAGTTTATAATGTTCTACTTTAATGGCAAAATAAACTACATGATTAAAGTGGAAATTTCGAGATTAAAGTTGACATTTCGTGCTTTTTTCCCACTGTGTGCCTATGTTTTTTGTTTGTACCCTAATACGCTTTCATATGACACTCAGACGGTGGGCTACAACTCGCCTTTTCACAGCGACGTTGATATGTGATTTCTTTTTTATTTCGGGCACTGTGCAACTTTGTGAATTTGATCTTTCGAGTTTTTCCGACACTCTGTCACTCGATCAACTTTCTTTTGTTGATTATACCACTGTTTAAACCAACAAATAGTACGTTTTTCCTTTGCCTCCACTTGGTATTCGCTGAAATTCTTATATTTTCCCCTGTGCTTTTCCCATTGTCTTTTCACAGAAGGCTATTTATATTGATTTGCATATTCAAAGAGGCGTAATTCTGGGAGGAGTTGGGGCGGGACAGAAGGCGCGTGCACGTGCGTTACTTTTCACGCAAATCGGGATTTATGTAGTGGAAGAACGTGAAAATATGCGTGCGCACAGATTCCTGCATCTGGATTTTTCTGTGCGTACGCACAATCCCGCTTTTGTGCTTACGCCATGTTATAGTGTGAGTTCTACGCACGGCGTTATACATGAGGCCCCTGGAGATCACGTGAAGGAAACACAGAAACAGCCGAGCAGGTGGACAAGGCGGCCATCAAAATGAAAAGGCAAGGAAGGGCAACAACATCAGTGGCATGGCGGGGCAGTGGGCATCACTGCTGCCTCACAGATGACACGTCCAAAGTTTGAACCCCACACTGGGTCAGCATCTGTGTGGAGTCTGCGTGGGTTTGTCATCAGGCTTTACTCTAACATGTCAAAGATGAGTTAATATTAATAGTGGACATCTCAAAAATGGACCTGTGGATGTGAGAAAATGTAGTCTGTAATGGCCTATCTATCTATCTATCTATCTATCTATCTATCTATCTATCTATCTATCTATCTATCTATCTATCTATCTATCTATCTATCTATCTATTATATAGTGCCTTTCACTAGCTACCTGTCCTATAAAGGCTTTCATATCTAACTATATAGCACATTTTATGCCTATTAATCTATACTAATTAATAAAAGGCAAAGCCCTCACTGACTCACTGACTCACTGACTGACTGAATGACTGACTGACTGACTGACTGACTGACTCACTCATCACTAATTGTCCAACTTCCCGTGTAGGTGGAAGGCTAAAATTTGGCAGGCTGATTCCTTACAGCTTACTTACAAAAGTTAGGCAGGTTTCATTTCGAAATTCAACGCGTAATGGTCATAACTGGAACCTCATTTTTGACAATATACTGTAATGGACGGCAGCTTGATGGCCGTGGGAGGCGGAGTTGAGTGTCACGTCATCACGCCTACCACGTAATCACGTGAAAAGACTGTGAACTCAGTAGGGAGAAATGAAGGAAGAGCTGCAAACAGCGAAGAACAAAAAATTAATTAAACAATTGAGAAGGGAGCGAGTGAAGCATACAAGCATCTTCATAAGGGAAACAAAGCATGGTGTAAAACGTAAGTTTAAATTAAGTTTATAGAAACGCTCCCGTTGCGGATTGCAATAACATATTCGCGAGATAAAAGAACGCAGTAGGGAGAAATGAAGGAAGAGCCGCAAACAGCGAAGAACAAAAACTTCATTAAACAATTGAGAAGGGAGCGAAACAATAAGAAGCCAGCGAGTGAAGCATACAAGCATGTTCATAAGGGAAACAAAGCACGGTGTAAAACGTAAGTTTAAATTAAGTTTATAGAAACGCTCCCACTGCGGATTGCAATAACATATTCGCGAGATAAA